>NC_141761.1:5269555-5569555 GCF_982258835.1 Parasteatoda tepidariorum
TGTTTAAAAAATCCATCAAATAAATAAGAAAACAACCATACAATTACATATAAACCAAATTAAACAACATACAAAAACTAATCGATTCAATAGTTTCTTCCGTGCAATTATTTCACTCTCCCCTCTGGATTTGAAAGCTCTACATTTTAATAAATAAAACATGAACTAACATTCAAATAAAATAAAACTAAAAGTATTATTTATTAACAGTCACAATTTCAGTTCCAATTAGAGATGTTATGCTATATTAACGTTTATAATTAAGATACAATTTTTCAAAGAAAACACCCTATAAAAAAGTTGTGTTTTACAAAAATAACTTTTTAAATTTTATTTCTATTAAAAATTCTTTCATAATTTTTTTTCATAAGAAAAAGGCTTTAAAATTTCCGTTTCGTTGGTTTGATGTTATGTGTACAATGTGCAAAAAATATCACCCGGAATAGCTTTCGATCTAATGAAGCGATTTTCACGTACTAAGTATCAATTTTAATGTTTCAAGGGTGTGACCAATATACTAATTAATTAGTACTAACTATTAAATTACGAAGTCAGACACGAAAACGTATTTTCTCAGAATAAACATATAAATTAGTTACATATTTGGATTACTGACCCTCAATATATAAGGGGTAGAAAAAATCATAAATTTGGATGCTGATGAAGCTATATATATTTGGCGTTGTCCCCCCAAAATAGCCAAATAATATCACCGTAGCAGGATTAGAAATTTAAGATAACTTAAACAAACTATGTGATCGACAAGAGAAAAATACCTAGTGTTTCTCCGTTGCTAAGCAACTAAATGAGACGATAAAAAATAAATAAATAATTGGATCTTTTTCATTCATCATTTTCAGTTAGTTTGGGAAATATCTTTTAATAGTTAAAAAAAAATATCTCGAAATTTCTAGGTGACAAATATTTTTTTTGACTGATATCTGACCAAAATCCAAAAATTGTTTTCCTTTTTATCTCCTTTGAGAATAGAATTCTAATGGATTAATAAATTATTTAAGATTTTCCAAGATTTCAGAATTTGAACAAAGAACTTTTCATATGACATTATTCATGATATTTTACGTTGTTTTTAACTTTTTTAAGTGTGATAATTTTATTCTAAAACCAAAATTCCAAAGATCAGTTTAATTCTTTTAAGAAATGAATTTCGAAGAGGTGGAATCTGGAAGAGATTATAACTATTAATACACATCCGCAAAGTTTTATGTAATTCATGATATTTCTTTCTTCTATAATTTAAAAAAACTTAGTGAATGTTAACAGGCATTTTAAAAACATTGAAATGTGTATGTTTAGGAATATTGTATGATTCATTATTTAAAAAATTGCTTTATTCTACCTAATATAAGAGGTACATGGTTTTCTTTAGATAAAGATAATTTGCTTATATCATTCTGATTCTTCTATGCATTCTGAACACATTTTCCCAAATTCGTAAAATGCAAAATTCTTAAAATGTCCTTCAACTGCGATCAGGTACATTCATCATTAAATATCGATATCACAATTTCGTTGCTTAAATCTTTTTATTACAAACTTACTTTATGATTCTCACAATCAATGCATGCATGCATCTGGTACGATAGTCTCCTTTTAAACAGAGCTCTTAAGGTTCTTAAAAATCCGAAATGGGGACAGCAAAACTACAAAGATGAATTCATTTCTATAGGTTTACTTTCAGCGCATGATTCAATGGTCAATTTCAATAACTCCAAATATCTGATAACAAAATCTTAAGTTTTGATATTGTAATTTAATAGTTAAAGGTAACTTCATCATAACAACTATTGATGCCACAGTCTCTTTAATGTTTTAAGGACCACATGAACCCTGTTAATAATAATCTACAGATGTTTGCTTTTACGACCATAAGATTCTGTTTAAACATAATGATCAAGACCCACAATATACTTGAGAATGTGGGGTGAAAATGTAGTAGAGGTAATATATTATTTATTGCATTATTGATAACTGATTTATCTACCATATTCCTTTAGTCTAAATATTAAGGTAAGTCGGGTTTGTCCGATGTAACGATGCTATTTGCAAGGTTTTCATTCTTTGATTCACTTCCAAATAAGATGGTTTTAATAATTTTTGTTTTTCACTTTGATTTTTCATTTTCCATTGGCAACTATATATTTTTGGTTCAACGCATTTATTTTTCTTCATTCACGTTTGATAAGTATTGAAAATGGTTACCTATTTTTCAAAGAGCTAAATATTTGCTTCATACATTGTCTTTCTCTGGGCTCTTTTTTGCAGTTAATAAATTTTTAATATTTCCGCTTCCGTTTCTTGGAATAATTCACTTGCTAACGCCCTAACACGATATGAAAATAAGATTTGCATAAGATAATGGGTATGTCTCTTAGATTGGAAAAATAACAATATATAATTTGTCACAATTTTTGAAAAAATCAGTGCAGTACAATTTAATTTTATTTCATTATTATTATTATTATTTCGCTGACTGCTGTTTTGAAAAAAAAAATTTTAAGGATGTTAAACAATGGACAATTACAGTATCTCTTATTTTTTTTACCACGTTTATATTAACTTGCCTTCGCGCATGTCTGTCCGGGTGGAATTTTGTAATCGATTTTAAACTAACTTCCCGACTAGCTACAAACTTCAAATTTGGCACATAGTTCAGAATTGGATGACAATGCATGAAAATGAAGAAAAAAAAAGACATACAAAGTAAAATAAAATTAACATTTAAAAAAATAATATTTTCGAGATTGTCTTTTGTTGTCGATTTCATTATTCCAAATTAGTGTTACAGGTCAGGTGAAAAGATTTTTATTGTTGGAGATTTTTATTGGCTGAAAAATCACGTGGTAGGATCCAGTTTTTCCTCATTCATTTCCAGATTGTTTTGGTTGTCATCAGCATAAAACTAATAAAAGTCGTAAAGGTATTGTATCCCTAATTGTATTTTTGTATCCTAATTTAAAATGAAAGTTCTACTATTTTAGTAGTGGTCTTGTAGTAGTCTTAACTAAGAAAAATAATCTAAATAAAAATATATATTTTTAAAAACCACGTTTTTTGTAGTGAAGAATAATAATTGAAAAGTAATAATTTTTAAAAAATAAAAATTAAAAATTAAAAAAATTATAATTTAAAACAAAACAATTCAAAGTAAGAAATAATATTTTTAAAAACCACGTTTTTGTAGTGGATAGTAATAATTTTAAAAAAAATTGAAAAACGAAAAACGTGGGGCGCATGAAATACATAACAGTACATATAAACATACATATACACATTTTCTTACTTATATACATGCACAGCCACATATACATCCACATACATATACACACACATATTCCACATCCACATTCAGATACAATTACAATTACAGATATACATACACATATTCTCAGGAGCACACATACACACACTAATATAACATTTCTGTTATGCGCCCCACGTTTTTCGCTTTTCAAATTTTTTTTTAATTATTATTCTCCACTACAAAAACGTGGTTTTTTAAAATATTATTTTTTTATTTTGAATTTTTTATATTTCAATCCCAATATATGGGAAATTCTCTCCTGAAGTCGAAAATCTGATTGTTTTTTCCCCAAATGTGTATTGATTTAATTATTAAACATTTAAGTTGCCCAAAAAGGCCTTCGTAGGTGATGCAATGAAAAACGATCCCTGTTTGTTTATGATGTCGCATATGCTGAATGAAAACGTGCCGCCTTTATCCGCTAAGGCTATTTCAATGCTCTTTTAGTTTTTATATCACTTATATGGTAGGAATATCCTTTGTATATTATAAGTAAAATTTTTGTTAATTAAATTTACTTCTTTGAGAGTGTGTATAAAATGGAAGCAAGGTTTTTAAAATTGTTTATTTATCACTAAAATAGCTGAAGAAATGATTATTCAACTTTTCACAGCGAATCAACATTTCTTTTCAGCTAAAATCAGTGGCGTTCAAGTTCATAGAAAATATTATTTTATTCCCCTTATTTTTAAGTTAAAGTAATATGCTCATTTACAGCCTAATTACTTATTCAAAATCAATCGTAGATTGGATAAAAATAGTATACATTTAGATAAAGGGTGGGTGATTATATTATTCGATATTGCATTTAAGAAAATCAGTGTTTTCATAAATCAAGTTCATTGAAAAATATCTATCCATCATCGTAACAATATCATATACATCATCGTTATATTAGTTGAAGGATTTTCTTTTTAAGCAAATATTTACTAATAGTTTAATTTTGATTTCTTTTGCTATCTATTAAATATTTAAATACACATTAATGTTATTCTTTAAGTAAACAGGAATTTCGCTATAATTAAAATCATTTTTACTTTCAAATTTTATTCTTCTTTCTGCTATATAGTATTTACCATATATGGTTATGGTTAATTTCTCTCTTTATTTCTGCAAACTATTAGTCAGTGTTTGCAAAGAAAAATTCTAAAATAGTAAAATTTATGCAGTATACATTTTAAAAAATTCAAATAAAATAGGGAAAGAGAATCTCTGGTTACGCTTTTAGTATTGCCAAAAACGAATCAATACTTTCAGTAATCTAGTCCATTGAAATATATATGCCTATCATTATCGTCACAATTTATGTGTTCATACTTAAAATTTCTATTAATGTAATTTAATTTAGTTCCATAACTTAAGCTAATATTATTAAGCTAGACGTTTTTGTTTCACTATACCTTAATTAAACCCAAAAATAATCATTTTTCATTAATTAAATAATTAAATACATAGTTAATATATACGTTAATATCTTATTTTACAATTTTTATTCTTTGAGTAAATAGGAATTCTGCCAGGTGAAAATTTATCTTAATATGTATTTATGAAATTTAATTCCTGTTTGTTTAATGTAAAACTAAATAAATGCAAATGCTTGATTTCAATACTCTTATTACATATATAAACACGATTAAAATAAAGTTAACAAAGTCTTTAATACTGGAATACTGGAATATATTATTTAATTTCTTTTTCGTATAACTTTATTTTTTTTAAACAATGAATTAAAAGTTTTGCTGGTATCACAATTTTTTTAAAAGATTTCTGTCATGCTGGAGATAATTCCCTGCATTAAATTTAAGCTAGAATAAATAACTTAAGTTTTTTCACATTTTTAAAATCTAAAACTATTCAATAAAAAAAATTATTCAAAATTTTTTTCACTTAACATGTAAATAATTAGATATTTTCCTCAAAACTAAAATTAATAGGGTAAAAAAAATGAAAGAACAAAATTACTTTGTATTTATAACGCATCGTTTTAAAAAGTAATTATCAGGCATCCAGAACTCATTCTAACCCCTTTTTTAATGAACTAAAAACTCTTTAATATTCAGAATCATAACTTATTAACAATGTTTCAATGAGTACCATATAAATTATTATATGATGTTATTATTAGAAATTTTTTTAAAAAAATGAGTTATTTTAGCCATATTTTAATTAAGCTATTTTAGGGCACAATTTATTATAATCATCTGCGTTCTCACATAGTTATTTACTATCTAAAATTGTTGGATTTAATTACTAAAATTCAAACGAAGGCAGAAACGTAATGGCTTTCACAGCACTGCAATTGTAAACGAAGGGAAGATGGACACAATTGACGTCAGTTCGAGAAAAATCACACGACGGCCCGTTTCGGATGAAACGAAAGTAAAAGTTTTTTGCTCTAAATAATTTAATAATTAGCACTCTTTAAAAAGTAATGAAATGTTTTCTGGTGGTTTTGAGGGATTCTGAATTCATTAAGATTTTTTTTAAAAAATTTACTGTAATTGTGTCCGTCTACAATTGAAATTTCAAAAGTCGAATGAAACAATTGAGTGACTCTCTCCCTTGGAATACCCTGGGATCAAAGTTAAATAGGCTAATTAATTAATTTCAGCTCAGTAAGCCACTGTCAGCATTTTATTTCATTTTATAACCGTCGTTGAACAGCTGACCCAATTTTGAGTTTACAGTTACCAATGTTCAATGCTGTAGCCTTGTAATTTTGAACCTAATATAGAAGACAGGAGAAGTCCATGATCAAGCATTGGGAGAAACTTTGCCGTCGTGGAAGACTTTTTAAATGAATTAAACCGCATTTGCGTTATATGGGGAAGAAAACCACGAGAACCTACCACGGTTAGTCTGACGACAAGGGGACTCTTACTCATGATCCGTCTACCACTGAGGATATTTCACGCCTTGCCTTTCTATTCACTCTTTAACACTGGTTGACACTTCAAGTTTGCAGAAAGAGAGCTATCTGCTAGTTGAGAACACACTGCTCTAGCCCGTTCCTTAAAAACATTCGAGCAACGGGAACAACTGTGACTGTTAACCAAATGACTACGTACTACTCGAGCCCGCTTGCCTGAAACGTTTTTTTATTTATTCGGTATTAAGTTAATTATTAGTTAAAGTTAATAAGTTAATTATGAAATGATATTTATGATTCAATAACAAGTAATAAACAAGCATTTTTATAAAGTTTGACTCAAAACTGTATTTTTAGACAAAAATTAGGTCAATTTTGATTTTCTTGCGATTTTTTTTCAGTAACTGTAGAAAGGAAAAAAAATTATGACATTCCGTTCTTCTAACACCGTATCACGAGACATATTTGATACAAAGGCATATTTGGACAAAGGCATATTTGATACAAAAAAATATTATTAAAAAAGAATGCATCCAAACTAGATAATTACTAATTTTTTTTTAAAAAAAAAGCAATTTACTATCAAAAAGAAGATAATTAAAATGTTATTAAATAATATTCCCACTAATTTACATCGATAATACAGAGTCTTCATAATTATCGTTTTTGTCACTAAATTACTTCATTTATATTCTTTAAAAAAGGGATATAAATAACTATTAACAATATGCGTTGCTCAATATGTTAGACAATTTTCATCAAAGCAGTTATGCTGCTTCAACCCATACAAAAAAAGTTTCAACGAACTAACTATGTTTCTATTTTGAAATGGAATTGTAGTTTCTACTCTATTCAACCATTAAATTAATATTTCAGTTTCATTATAAAAATATATCACTATCATTTAAATGCATTGAGAGCAAGTCGGTACATAAAGTAACAGAGCTAAAAAAATAAAATTGTACAAATTTTTTATTTTTTGTATTTGTAAAAATATCACATCCAGTAAATAAAATATTATTCTTCGTATAATAATATAAATGCCATAATACAAATGTGCGTATTAGTATAAACATAATAAATAATGCCATCGAATTTTTTAAAGCATTCAACTTTAATCATCACAATATTGTTGTTATGATAGCATGTTTGATTTAATCATAGTTCCTGTTTCACTCAAGATTGTCGATCCTGTCCGTTGCGATCCTATTTTTTATAACTTTGATTCTGAATCTTAATGACAGTTATGTAAACGTTACGTTATTACGTAAAGTAACGTAATATGAAAATATATTTCTCAAAAAATAATTCTTATTTACTTATTTTCTGAAAACCATATCAGTAAGAGAGAAAGAGAGTTTTTATCAAATATATACAGTCAAAATTTGAGTGCACCCATATATTTCAAGAAATTTCCGAACAGAAGACGGGTTTTGCACATAGGATTGTTTTAACGATGAACCACTTCTTTGAGCTACGAACAATAAAAAGGTGCACCCTGGGAAAAGAAACAAAAAGTGAACCAAAGTCTTCAGGATTTACGAATCTATTAACTAATTATTTTTATAATTGTAAAATTTTTTTATCGAAATACAGTCGGACTTCTATTTAACGAACTTCTATTTTGCGATTTATTTCGAGGAACTAAGAACATTTTGGAAATTTCTTCGTAAAATAACTTCCAAATAGCGAAGTGAATTTTCTATTGAGCGAAATTTATGGCGATATTTAACGAACCTATTTAAAATTACTTTACAGTCGTAATTTTATACAGCAAATAAATACAGTTAAAATTTCATGCATAAATTTAGCTGTTTTAAGTTGAGAACTTGACTTGATATTAATATAAAAGTTTTCATTTGAACCAAAAAATTAAAAAAAATTGCTAGAGTGTCCACCAAATGTCTCCCTCAAATGCAGTTATTAAAGTTAAAAAACAAAAAAAGAGCAGTTACTATATTCGAAGTAGACAGTAGAAGACATTAAATGCAGGCCAGAATGTTTTTAACTCGTCTCATGTGTCATATTTGCCTTATAATCGATTCTAGCGAATAATGTGCTAATTATGTAACGAGACATGGACAAAATAAAAAAAATCTTAAAAATCGTTTTTAAACATTTTATTAGCATATGTATATATTTTTAGAAATTTTGACACCTATCCTTTCACTTGATATTAAAATCAAACTTCTCATCTGAACCAAAAAATTATAAAAAATTATTAAAGTGTCCACTAAATGTCTTTCTCAAAAGCAGATATGAAAAAAACAAATTAAAAAACAAAAAAAAGAACAGTTACTATATTCGAAGTAGACAGTATAAGACATTAAATGCAGGCCAGAATGTTTTTAACTCGTCTCATGTGTCATATTTGCCTTATAATCGATTCTAGCGAATAATGTGCTAATTATGTAACGAGACATGGACAAAATAAAAAAAATCTTCAAAATCGTTTTTAAACATTTTTTTATCATATGTATATATTTTTAGAAATTTTGACACCTATCCTTTCTCTTGATATTAATATCTAAGTTCTCATCTGAACCAAAAAATTATAAAAAATTATTAAAGTGTCCACTAAATGTCTTTCTCAAAAGCAGATATGAAAAAAACAAATTAAAAAACAAAAAAAGAACAGTTACTATTTTCGAAATAGACAGTAGAAGGCATTAAATGCAGGCTACACAGAATGTTTTTTACCCGTTTCATATCGGATTTGCCTTATAATCGATTCTAGAGACGCATGTGCTAACTACATAGAGAGACATGGACAAAACAAATAGTTTTTAAAAATGTTTTATGGATATATTTCACCATATGTATATGTTTTTAGAAATTTTGACACCTATCCTTTGACTTGAAATTAAAATCAAAGTTCTCATCTGAACCAAAAAATTATAAAAAATTATTAAAGTGTCCACTAAATGTTTTTCTCAAAAGCAGATATGAAAAAAAACAAATTAAAAAACAAGAAAAGAACAGTTACTATTTTCGAAGTAGACTGTAGAAGGCATTAAATGCAGGCTACAGAATGTTTTTTACCCGTTTCATATCGGATTTGCCTTATAATCGATTCTAGATACGCATGTGCTAACTACATAGAGAGACATGGACGAAACAAATAGTTTTTAAAAATGTTTTATGGATATATTTCACCATATGTATATGTTTTTAGAAATTTTGACACCTATTCTTTGACTTGATATTAAAATCAAAGTTCTCATCCGAACCAAAAAATTATAAAAAAACTATTAAAATGTTCACTAAATATTTCACTCAAGCGCAAGTGAAAAAAAAAATAAAGCAAAAAAAAAGAGTAGGGGCTACATTCGAAGTAGACAGTAACAGACATTAAATGCCGAATGCTTTTAACTCGGCTCATATCATATTTGCATAAAAATCGATTCCAGCGACACCTGTGCTAACTATATAGAATGACATGGACAAAAAATAATAATTTTTAAAAATTTCAATAATTTTTATTAATAATAAAAAATAATAATTTTTAAAAATATTTTTAAGCATAAGCATGTGTTTTTAGAATTTTGACACCTATCTTTTGACTTGATATTATTATCAAAGTTCTCATTCGAAACAAAAAATTATAAAAAATTGCTAGAGTGGTTATATTCGTAATTGACAGTAGCAGACATTAAATGGTTTTACGGAATGTTTTTTGCCGGTCTTATATCATATATGCCATATGATCGATTCTAGAGACACTTGCTTTAACTAAATCGAGTGACATGGACAAAATAAAAAAAAAAGTTTTAAAATGCTTTATGAATATTTTTTAGCATATTGCAAATTTTGACATTCATCCATTTAATTTATTTTAATGTTAAATATTTATTACCTAAAAAAAAATCAAAAAAAAAAATCATTAAAATGTAAGTTAATAATTAGAAAGGAACCAAGTTCAATGGGTAAAACCGAAAATCACAGTAGTGGGCATCAATTATAAGATACACAGAATTTTTAAACCATTTTTCGTTTTGTATCATATTTGCATAATCATCGATCTTAGAGACACCTTTGTAAACTATATAGAAGAACAAGGACAAAATATAAAAAAATTGTTAAAATTTATTTTATAATTAATTTTAGCACATACATAAGTTTCTTACAAATTTCGACACTTATCTTTTGAAATTATATTAATATCAAAGTTCTTTTGTTGACCTGAAAATTATGAAAAAAATCATTAAAATATCCGGCAAAAGACCCCTCCCCCCTGGGTCTGTTAATAATAATTAGAAAGCTATGCCTATAACCAAAAGAGACGTAAAGCAAGTATGATATAAGATGGGTTAAAAACATTCTGTGTAGCATAAGTTAATGTATGCTATTGTCTATTTCAGTTATAGGAATTACTCTTTTTAATTTTCTAATTTTTTTTAAACCTTTGTTTGAGAGGGATATTTGGCGGGCATTTCAATAATTTCTCATAATTTTTTGGTTCAAATGAGAATTTTGATATTAATACCAAGTCAAAGGATAGGTGTCAACATTTCTAAAAACATATATCTATGTTAAGAAATATTTTTAAAACAACTTTATGTTGTCTTTGTCAAACTATATAGTTAACACATGTGTCGCGAAAATCTATCACGCAAATAAGATTTGAGGCGGACAGGACCGGATTTATAACCTAAGAGGCCTTAAGCAATTAAAAGAAATTTGATGCTCCTTAAATGTAATTACCAACATCAATACGAATAAAAACAAATTTCTTAAAAAAAATTAAAGTAAATTTTGAAATAAATAAATATAACCGCCATTTATATAATTCTTTTCGCCGTTGTGGAAATCAAAATTTCTCAATTAATTCTTTGAAGGGCTTTCAACGCTAATCACGATTATTTTACAATTTTAGAGCAGAATTAAAATAATTCTTAAATTTCTGGTGTTCAATTTTTCAAAAAAATTATCTAACCCACAAGCTAACTTTTTTTCTTCCTTTTCAATACTACAAAATATAACCTATTTTTTTTTTTACCGTAAAGTCTTCTAATACGTATTAAAAATTTCGCTAAAAATATTTTCAAATAAAGTCTCTAGTTAATATTCATGTAAAAACAAGTTATCGAACTTTAACAAATTTTTATGGATAAAAGCTCAAATTCAGTACAAAAAAACAGAATTAATAATCAAAACTTTTTTTTTTAATTTCTGTGAATATTGGGAAACCTATGATAGTTCTCCGTTAATTTATAATTGTTTTCTTAATACCAGCAGTATTTATTATAAACGGGAATAACTAGATTTCGTGCTTTAAACGACTCTCTCTCTTCGTCTTTAGAAAAGAGCGTTCAACGTTTCAAGTGTCAACGTTTCAACGTTTAAAAAACCTGGTGTTTAAATTATAATTTTCACTATTTTATTTCTTACAATTAATCAAAAATATTCATTTAATATGTTGAATGTAAAACAGTTAAAGTTTTGAATTAATAATTAATTAACATTATAATTGTACAGTTGTTTCACTTTGACTTCATTTCTGCGAAAATTATTAATAGAAAGTGGGTTTTATATATAAATGATAGAACGATTACTTTATAAAGCACTTTAATATTATATTGTATTGAATGCTAATTTTATCGCAAATTCACAAATAGTCTAAGAAGCAGCCGGACGAAAAAAATATCAGTTTTATTTTGCTTGTTTTGTTTACATAATCTGTTGCCTAGAACAAAACGATTGGTGTTTGCCGGTCGGTCTGACAGCAGCCCGTTGGGGGCTTAAACGCAAGCATTTCAAAATGCTTGTAATAAGTGAAAGACCGAATGCAAACTACGGAAAATGAAACTCTAATCAGTTAGAAAAGTTGCCTTTCTCTCACTCCAATAAAAGATTTTAAACCAATTAAATTTGAAAAAAACTGTTAATTCACCATTTGCACTGTTACAGACGAATTTTTAAATGAATTGATAGTTAAAACTACTAAACGATTTAACTAGTAAATTTTATCGTCTTCGGGATCTTAATTACGCATAAATAATCAAATATTATTTTCAGAAGTTTTTTATTTTAATTAATTGTGATTTCAAAAAAGAATAAGAAATTTTTTGTCTACATTAAGCTGATGCATTATCATCACATGTTTTATATATTGAATAAAAACCGGTTATTAATTTTCATTTCAATAGTGTACTCCACTACTCAATATTACAACTATTTTTTTCCATTTGTATCCTATGCTTTTTATTTAAAGAAAAGATAAAAATTCAGAATGCTTTACCATTCAAGTAATTAAAAAGTTATTGAAATATTCACTTATTAAAATAAATATTATTTGAAAGTTACTGAAACAATGAGATCTTATCAGCTTGATAAGCCAGTTGACTTTAACCAACCTTTTTCAGTTTATACTAAACTGGTTTTAAATAAAGTCAAAATAATATTTTGAAAATTATTTTAAGTTTAAAAATATTACAAAATTTTTATGTACAGCTTTGTTGAAGGAATGCAATTAAACTTGAAAATAAAGAGAGAAACTACAGCTGATAAGCAATATTTTTTAAATATAAAAATTTATAAAAAATGTGCAGCTAAACATGAAGGAAAAGAAATAGAAAGTTTTTGAAATTTGATTTAATATTTTCAGAGATAAGGTATGTGCAAAATAAAAAAAGCGAACACCCTAAGTAACTTTTCATTAAATTATCGGTTTTTTCAAAAACTGGGACTCAATCTTAATGGATTCAAATGTTAAACATTAATTGTGCTAATTTTTGGAGACAATATTTTAATGATATAATAAATTTTGAAATAAGGCACAAAATGTACTTTTTTTCTGAATAAACATATCTTATTTCCTCGAAATTCTGACTCAAAATATGGATGTTAGCTAGCCTCAATCTGTAAAATATGACAGCGATAGTTTAGGCAAGAGGGCAGTCCAAAGTTTGAACCTTATGTTAATTTCACTTTTGGCATATTTAGCTAATGCGGGAGAAATTTTTAAGCGAATCGAAATATTTTTGTACACAATTATAGAATTCGTTAATCTAAAGGTAACTTCATTTAAAAAAATTTATAATTATTAATCATTTTTATAATTATTAAATCTTAAAGTAGTCAAAAAATTTTTGAATTGTAATGTATACGAATAATCCTTTAGGTATTTCTTTAGAAATTTAAAAAGTGTACATATTATGTTAACATAAAATCTGATATTACGCATGTGACCTAAACAAGTGACGTATTGTTTCTGTACAATTTCTGATGGATTGAATAAGACTACACAAATCAATGAACCAAATAGTGCAAAAAGTGCATGCGTTTCATATATTAAAGTACTACTTCCGACGCATGCTCATGCTTCACATTGCCGTCAAAGAACTATCTTAACAGGTAAAATATATTTTCCGATGAATCTTATATGCTGAGCTAAGAAATCAATCACGATACTATCAAAGGACTAATAAAGCTGTAAATAAAGCGGTTTTTGATTAACCATGGTTTCCGATGTTTCTTTACTTTCTAAAATTTTCAAGTTTCAGAATATTACCCACCTGATTCTCAATAATATAGTTCATAATCGGATATAAAATTTTATGTTTCATTAGTTAGTAATTTATGCGAACTTTGTTTAACTATGAATTAACACTTCCTTTCAAAATGAATAAATTTTCCTTTAATATTTCTTCAGTCAAAAATTTTACTTCACTTAAACTTTAAATATAATTGCATTTTAATTTTGAATCAAACGTTTTTAGAGTTCATTAACAGAATAACTGTTCATTGAATTTCCTATGCTTTTTAAAATTAATTTTCTCTAAACTCATTTATGCTATGCTTTGGGGATTGAATAAGTCATGCTACTTTCTTAACACTATACAACTTAACTCTGATTAATTATTCTAGGTCTACAAAATAAAAATAAAAACATTTATTTCTCCACTTATGTCAAAATATCAGAGTAGCTTAAGAGAAATGCACTTAAATTTATTCAAGTCAAGTGCTAAAATTTAATGTTTGCTCTCTCTGAAAATATTAAAGTAAGACATCTAGCAATCACTTATGTACGCAAAAGACAATAAGTCAGAACACTATATTTAAAGAAGGATACATTTCTTAGTGACAAAAACTAAAAACAACATTACGCTTTAGCAATAAATTTTATTAAATTCTAAATTCATAAAATATACATTAATTTTTGGGTTTAAGCCAAATATACAATTACATTTAATGCTGCAATTTCAAAATACAACAATATGCAACATCTTTTTGGTCTTACAATAAAGAACTGGATGTAAAATTTGCCAACTGCAATTTTCGTAAAGAAACTAGTATAAAACTTTTCCACAACTTCAATATTAACTCTTCCTCCTATTTTTATTAAATGATTTTGATTAAACTTTTCGTCATGGTTTGTTTGAATCCTTATTTTTAACTTAATAGCAGTTAACAGATTTTGTTACATTATGGCATACCAACAGTTTTGTTCTAGTACAGATGTGTAAAATATAAAAACAATTACAACAAATTTGCTTTAAAAAGAAAACTAAACTATATGAATTATAGTACTGAATTAAGAATTTGTTTTTTAAAAAAAAAGCCTTTAAAATATACCAAAGTTGCAAAATACAGGTTTTAATTAGGAAAAGAGTTATCTAAACTGCATCCAGCACAATGTAATTTTGTACAAAAAATTTTTCCAGATTTAAATAAACTTATATTTTATATAAATTTTATATTGTTTGCTGCCACAATTTTATTATTCTAAATTACTGCTTAGTGTGCATTAATCAATAAGCTTAAATTAATATTCTACTATCGAAAAGGCTGCAATCACTGAGATTTAACGTTAAACTTTCGACACAGTACAACGACATTGTTCCACAGCAGAAACTTACAGGCACAAATCGAAAAGTTCCGAAACGGCTGAATGAGTGTGAAACACGAAGAGAAAGCAGAACGGCCGTCTACCACCTCCACTTCATGCTTAACACTCCCCCAGACGTTACGAAACTTCCGATCCACACCTGCACACTTTCCTGTTGCAGATCGATGTCCCCGTAATGCACAAAAAGCATCCGTCGAATGCCAGTTCAAAGCAGCATTTTAATGAATTAAATTTCAAAATTTTTAAAACGTTCATTATTCATATTACACTCTTGTAAATTGTTACAGGAAATTTTCGAATCTAATATTTTGTTTCAAAAAATTTACTTTATTATGCTGAATATGTACTTAAAAATTTTGCTTCTTTTAATGCCGTCTGTCCATGAGCTTTGGCATTTTAATTTCTAATATTTAAAAGAAAAATATTTTATTTTTATTGAGCTGAATATATTCCAAAATTTTTTTATTTAAATGCAGTCTCATCATGAATTTCGGCATTTTAATATCTATGTTATGAATACGTGAAATTTCGGCTGCGTTTTCAATACATTGTATAAAATGAAAATACAATTTGAGAACAAATTAAAGCATGAAGTCCGTTTAGTTTAAATTCGATAAAAATCCGCATAATTGTGATTTATACAATTTTAATCGTTAGTCTTACTATTTAATGCAATATTAGATGTCAAAGAAACATTATAAAGGGACTTTAAAAATGACGGTAAGTCTAAACTAGTTTCAGTTAGACTTTAATTTAAATAATGGAATATTTAAGGTTTTTTATGTAATAAAAAACGGTGAGGAATGGATATATTGCCAATAGAACTTAATATACGCAGTTAATTTTTTATTTATAAAATTTTTAATTTACCTCTGTCTGGAACGGTAGTGCTGTTCTTATCGGTAAGCATTCCGCACATACCTTAAATTAAAATAAAATACTTTTAATTACCCACAACTTAGGGCTTGCAATTATTTCCCCGTCACATTTCCAGAGTATTATCCAAACTGTTATATTTGCCAGTATTCTATTAGGAACCTGATCGTATAGTAAAAGTTAGGATATATTTAAAATTGTGGGAATACTTAAAGTCATATAGAGTGACTTCAAAAATTTTATTGCAAAAACTGAGTTTGCTTATGAACGGGAAATTAGAAATCTGAAAACCTTCATTTCATTTTTATTATTAAATTTGAACGTATCCTCATTGTTTCAGAATTCTCAGAATTCCGAGAGCAAATGGGTCATTACCGAATTGTCACCTTTGCTACATAGGGGGAAAATGTATTTCTTAAATTTAAGTTAGTAACTTCCTTGCAAAGTATACTTATAACTTAAGTATTTTGGACATGGGCTTAAGATTTGAAAGTAGTTATATAAAAAAATTGGGATAAAATCTACTGCAGATATCTGACGGATTTCTGTATTTCTTAATTTAAATTAGAAAACTCACTTCTGAAGTTCGTCTCGGTAAGGAAGCACGATATTTCAAAAAACATTCCATTAAATTTTTTTTTAAATAATTTAACAGATTTGGACTGAAAACAAACAAATAAGCATAAAAATTTAAATAGGACAAAAATTAGGAATTACAACTTTACTGTATTTGATAATTTAAGATTTCCCTCAAATTTAAATTACGAGATACAAAGTAGAAATTTTGAGCAAAAAATCGCTCTTTATACTTTCATTGTGCCGTACATTTAATTAATCCATGCATCTAGACAAAAGATACTTGATGCGATAACTGAAGTTTGTAAGGAGAGTTCATTTTGAAACCCGTTACGAATTTACAATATTAGACAAAATTCCAATCTTAACAAATTTATATCTGGGTAAAATTTAAAGCATATTTTAAATAAGGGTGAAATGTGTAAAGTAATGTAATCGAAATTTTTGTCACTAACTGTTACTACTTTATGATATTATAATCATCTTTTTACCGAATTAAAATAGAACTATTTTGATTGTCTTAAATATTTTAGATTACAAAATAACTAAAATTAGCTTCAAAAAATTTTTTTGCAGACTAAGGTTCAAGTTGGACAAGGTTTGCGTTTGGTTAAAAGTTATAAATGTAATATTTTCAACGAACTCTATGTTGCAGATCTCAGATTGAAAATCCCCTATAACACAATGTTAAAAATTCCTCCTTATTTTACTTCATAAACGGACATCGGAATTTAAAATTTGGTTCAACTTGTTTAGATACATTTACTATATTTAATTTTAAAATTTTAAATCTCGTGTATTGTGTAGATGAATTAAATGAACTAGCAGATTTCAATTACGTAATTTTGCTTCGTTGGGAACTAGTTTGTTATGAGCTAGGTTAAAGCTATAAAACCGTGAAAAATAAATTGGAATAATTCTAAAGTAAAATCAGTAAGGGGTAAATTCTTTAATTTGTTAAAAAATCATTAAAATTAACATCTAGAAACGGAACTAGACTGAATATTCAAAAATTAAATAATTTAGTTACTTTTAACCAAAATTTACAAAATTTAATCATTATATAATCAAAGTAAAAATTAAATTTATGGAGAAAATTTTATTTTCTGGAATTAAACACAAGATGAAATTCCCGGGCTATTTCATACCATGTTTTATTCCATTTATAAAAAATTACTCCGATAAATATTTCTTATAATCTGAAAACTATATTCACCCCTTCAGTCATATTACATTAGATTTCATCAATTTTTATACTAAAACATTTCGTTACTTTAACAAACTACATCATTAGAATAAGTATTTCTTTTGCATTGCTTGATTGGCATCTAAAAAAGTACTTACTGTAACATAACATTTGCACTACTTACATGGACTGCATAGATCATTTTATATTTGATACATAGTAACAACATTTCATAACATATGCTCTTCGCAAGTTAAATTTACTAGTTTCATATCCTGGGATCTACAAAAATACAAAATTTCTAGGAATCAGTATCGATTTTTAAGAGCCAAGAATGCTTTCAAATTTAAAATAGCATAAAAGCGTTTTGCTTTGGTGTAACATTCTGGGCCAGCTGTAGTTTTTTTAGAAACAATAGAGACCAGACGCCCGATATTTCTGATAGTTGTAGATCCCTGATATGTAACTTTACTGACACTTCTAAATACTTCTCGATGTTTAGATTATTAGTATTAATGTTAGTGTTTAGTAAAAGTCAAAGCATTTAGTAGTGTAACGGTGCTGCTGATACCAGTTTAAAATACCTGCATCAAAACCACATACTTACTGTAACAATTGGTTTTCCAAAATACTTGGATTCATTTTATTACTCGCCGTTTTGGTAGTTTCTTATCAAGTATAAAATTAAGTACTAAAATATTGTATCGATGTTTCACAAGCAATGCGAAAGAAATAAAATATTCCAAAGTAAATAAAAATAATTTCGATTTCATGAATACCATATTGAAAAAAAAATACTGAGTCTTATACCTTTTCTTCTTAACCTTAAGAATTATTAACTAGTTTCTCAAATTACAATTCCCGATAAAATAGCAATACTTATTCCACTTTTTAAAATTAAATCCTCTTAAACTATTTTCAGATTTCGATATTAGTAAATAAAAATACAAGTACACTACTTTTGAAAGTGATAAATATAAAATCTTTAAAAATTAAGTTTTGCGTATTAAGATCAGATAATATAAAATATTTCATTTAAAAATTTAGGGAAATTTGGGGGAAATTATATTTTTTCCCCAAATATTCAATCTTAAAAATGAGCCTGACTTTTCCTTCACAAAATTTAATTTTAAAAATGAAACGCTTATTTGACTTTTTTTTTAAATTGATCCCATTAAATTGGAATTAGATTAAAATCAAAAATATATTATCAATATTACTTTTAAAAAATTCCTGTCAATATATTTTATAATATTTTGTTTTGAAAATATAATTAACAGAAAAATTTATTTCTCTCAGAACTCTGAAAATTTTTTCCTCCAGAAATTAAGAAATCAAATTACGCGGTGTTGAGTATCATATGTAATGTTTAATTATGGACTGATTATAATGAAAATTATATTGGTTGTTTTATTTATATTTGTGTGCATGCATCCTCATCCTCAGAAAGCAAGCAATAAGTAAAGTACACTTTAAACGAAACATTAAGACCGAAAATTATTAATATATACCATTTACTAAATAAGTTTCATAAAAAGTAAGATAAAAATTCATTGAAAAGGAATATGGATGCAGAGCTTTAAAAATTTCTATGTTAAGAGTAACACGACACCCAGTTCGAATTATTAATTTATTTTATTTTAAATTAAAATACTATTCAGGTTAATGTAAAGTAAACTTAATTAACTGGATTTATGAATATTAACTTTTTTAGCAACGAAGAATATTTAATGAACAAGATCATAGAATGTTTGCTTCAGAAAATAGTTCGTCAAAAATACAATCCAGTTTACCACTTAAAAAAACTATGTCCAGATATTATAAAGTATATTTTTACACTGCGTAGAATGAATAGAATTTGGAGCTTTCATCAACTTCAGTTAACACAAACTGTATCTTGTCCCTTTTTTAAAAATAAATATTACAATGCCTAGATACGTTTTATTTTTGTCCAATATAATTCACATGCATGAGATTTTCAAAAATTCTTCGAAAAATGAATCGTAGCAAATTTTGTGTAATGATGCCTTAAAAGGTAAAATACTTTAATATTAATTAGCATGTGAAAGCCGTCACAAATAGATTTGTAGATATGAATCTAACATGTTTATCAGTATGGGATATTTTTCTTTTAAAAGACTAAAATTTGCACCTTCTCTCATAGTATTAAAAACTAATCAAGTATTTCTTAAAAACTCCCTGAAATATTTAGTTTGATAGAAATTTCAACGGGATCCCAAAATCATATGTTAACACGCGATATTTTTTGAAGCTGGACAATATTGATATCTATTTAGGCAAAAAAGTTTTTAAATAATTATACTTTGAAAAAATTTTGCGTATACTACTAAAAGTATTTGTTAGTGCATGGCTGTTTATTAAATTTATTTATTAGCTTTTATTTTAAATTATTTCAGGAATAGAACGAAGTTTTAATTTCTAATATGATATTTAAACCTATACAACACCAGGTGACTATTCAGTAACAAACCATATGACATCCGAAACTATGACAGTAAAATTAAAGATTTGGTATATTTACAATTACTGATTATCCCTAGAACGTGGAACTGGTATATAGTTTACTGCATTGCTTTGAAAAGTCATTTCTCATAAAATCTATCGCAGTTTTGAAACATACAGTAAATTTGTTATTTATCAGTTCAATTTGAAGATGTTGGAATTTTCTTTAAATAAAATTTTGAGGGACTAAGAACTTTAAAATAGAACTTTAAAATACTCGAAGATTTGTTGAAAACATTAAAAGTTCACAAGTATAACATTCTATCGTTGTTGCGTAGAGTTTCCTATTAGCGATAAACAAAATACGAGTAACGTGTAATACCAGAATTAAAAATATCAGCCTCTATATTTCTAATAGTATAAAAATTTCAATAGAAACTAGGGGATCAAAGCATTTGTTTTCTAATTACTCTTACTAAAGTTATTTATGTTAATAATTTTATCATGCAATAATCTGTCCTCAAATTAAAAATTAAAAATAAATTTAATTAAAAATATTTTGAAAAATAAGTCGTAACAAAAACTGCATTCAAGATAAACCTTAAAAAGAGCGGCAAACGTCAAAGCTTGTAAATTAAAGAATTTCGACCTAATTTACATTTTAAATGATTTACATTAATTTACATTACATTTTAAAGAATTTCGACCTAAGTTTTAACACAAAACAGCAAGGGAGACTTTGAATATAACATGATAAAAAATTGTGTTGCATAAATCACTCATTTCCAACAATGATTATCAATGATTTTTAAGTTTTAAAGTATTTCAAAACATTTAATTTCGAGAGAACAAGAAATAACCCATTGATATAGAAAAAGGGGACTGTCTTGGGAGGATTGCAAACTATTGTCATAGCTACTGTTATAATTGTTGGAGACATTCTAATAAAGTAGTGATGGAGGCACCCACTGATACCTAAAAGGAAGAAAGAACATTTATGAACACAAAGGAGTGCGTTCAATTTACTTATACCAAGCAACAAATTTGAGTTGTCAAATAAATTTCTACTATTTTTTTCTTTTTCTAATTTCTAACATTCAAAAAATCATTAAATTTTTTTATTATTTTTTGTTGCACCTGTTCGAATAAGTGTTAATGTTCAGATTAAAAGGGAACAACAAAATTAGAAAAATTTTCATTCTAGAAATCATTTTGCTTTTAACCAAGGCAGAAAAAGATGCTCCTGATATTTATGCTATGTATGAAATAGGTATCATAGCATAAAGAACCGGTTGTGATTGATTTTCTAAACTTAAAAATGAAAATTCTACCCTCAAAAACGAATCTTACTCCGGTCGTCCAGTTGAGTTAGAGCAAAGTAAAATAGTTAACAAATATTCGAGTCCAACGAACAGAAGTCGCAGAAAAAAAAGAGTTTCCTAATTTTTTTAAAAACAATTTTGACGGAAGTTCACTTACCAACCAATATAAATATTGATTGCAAAATAAACTAGAAAATTATGACCCAGGTTCTGGATATTCTATGTTGGAAGAGAAAATTCCAAAAAGAATACCTCTGTAAATAATACTAAGAAACAGTAATCTAAAAATGTTTTTAAAAGTCCGGGTTGAGAAAATTTCAATTTTTTTTAAAAAAATTACGAAGTCTATTTTAGAACGGGGGAGAGACTACATAATGAAAAGCAACGATTGATTAAAACTAAAAATATTGTTGACATCTCTTATAACTTATTTCTAGAAATAAAAATCTTACTACCCCTTCAAGATGCTTACTTAGATATACCATATGTAATTAATATCTAATAAAAGAATGAAAATTTTACCCAGTTTCATAATTGAATCAAGTTTCTATTTTAAAAATGCATGAATAGTCAAGAAAAAAGTTCAATCAAAAAAATGTGGATTCGGCAAATTATTTCAGTTATTCTAGAAAGTATATAGAGGGTTCAGTCAACTTGGCATAGTTGAAAGAAGATTCTATCAATGAATTAAAATTTGATAAATAACTTAATACTGATAATGAATAACTCTTACTAATAGGAACTGCTCTCAAGCCAGTCCAGTGATTGCGTGACTCCCAGTCGGTAAGCCAGTCCAGTGATTGCGTGACTCCCAGTCGGTAAGCCAGTCCAGTGATTGCGTGACTCCCAGTCGGTAAGCCAGTCCAGTGATTGCGTGACTCCCAGTCGGTAAGCCAGTCCAGTGATTGCGTGACTCCCAGTCGGTAAGCCAGTCCAGTGATTGCGTGACTCCCAGTCGGTAAGCCAGTCCAGTGATTGCGTGACTCCCAGTCGGTAAGCCAGTCCAGTGATTGCGTGACTCCCAGTCGGTAAGCCAGTCCAGTGATTGCGTGACTCCCAGTCGGTAAGCCAGTCCAGTGATTGCGTGACTCCCAGTCGGTAAGCCAGTCCAGTGATTGCGTGACTCCCAGTCGGTAAGCCAGTCCAGTGATTGCGTGACTCCCAGTCGGTAAGCCAGTCCAGTGATTGCGTGACTCCCAGTCGGTAAGCCAGTCCAGTGATTGCGTGACTCCCAGTCGGTAAGCCAGTCCAGTGATTGCGTGACTCCCAGTCGGTAAGCCAGTCCAGTGATTGCGTGACTCCCAGTCGGTAAGCCAGTCCAGTGATTGCGTGACTCCCAGTCGGTAAGCCAGTCCAGTGATTGCGTGACTCCCAGTCGGTAAGCCAGTCCAGTGATTGCGTGACTCCCAGTCGGTAAGCCAGTCCAGTGATTGCGTGACTCCCAGTCGGTAAGCCAGTCCAGTGATTGCGTGACTCCCAGTCGGTAAGCCAGTCCAGTGATTGCGTGACTCCCAGTCGGTAAGCCAGTCCAGTGATTGCGTGACTCCCAGTCGGTAAGCCAGTCCAGTGATTGCGTGACTCCCAGTCGGTAAGCCAGTCCAGTGATTGCGTGACTCCCAGTCGGTAAGCCAGTCCAGTGATTGCGTGACTCCCAGTCGGTAAGCCAGTCCAGTGATTGCGTGACTCCCAGTCGGTAAGCCAGTCCAGTGATTGCGTGACTCCCAGTCGGTAAGCCAGTCCAGTGATTGCGTGACTCCCAGTCGGTAAGCCAGTCCAGTGATTGCGTGACTCCCAGTCGGTAAGCCAGTCCAGTGATAGCGTGACTCCCAGTCGGTAAGCCAGTCCAGTGATTGCGTGACTCCCAGTCGGTAAGCCAGTCCTGTGATTGCGTGACTCCCAGTCGGTAAGCCAGTCCTGTGATTGCGTGACTCCCAGTCGGTAAGCCAGTCCTGTGATTGCGTGACTCCCAGTCAACAAGCCAGTTCTGTCATTGCGTGACTCCCAGTCAACAATACAGTCTTAAATGCATGGCTTTAATTTCAGTAGATGCAATAGCCAATTAACCTATAATGACACAGCAATATTTAGAATTTTAAATTTCACATAAATTAAAAAAAATTCTTTTACGGAAAAGAAAAACAAATTATTCACAGACTTAAAATTTTACTAAAATCTTGAATTTAAAGTAAGCAATCTCACATACGACCAGTTTTTATAGAATTTAATTTGCATTCAACTTGAGAAATTAATATAAGATAAACAAAACTTTTTTACACAAGTGTAGTTTAACCACTTGTAGATTCAACTGCTTTGTTGATGTCTTGAAATTTTTACTGATTTCTAACTTTTTTTCCTTGTTTTTTTTTTGTTTAGGCCCAATCGCATTAATAAATCTGTTCTTGACGGTGAATACGTATTTATTTTTACGAATGTAGGTTCAATATTTTGTTCATAAACAGTACTTATGCTATTAAATTAAAAGCAAATTTGTCTAAAAATTTCAATTGTTTTGGCTATTTATTTATGAACATTAAAAATGAATGCTGACCAAACTTCATTAAACATCGTTCGACATGTTTAAAACACTTCCGTGAGAAAAACAGAATATGAATTTAATTAAATTCACTCTGATGAATTTTTCAAAAGATTACAATATCTAAGAAACGGGTTTTATTTACTCAAACATAATTAATCTTTAATTTTACTAAAACTGTCTCTTATTGAACAAAAAAGCACTTTTAGATATATTTATGCCGCTTAATATTTCCTATTTAATTTTAAAAATTAAAATTCTGCAATTTCTTTAAAAAAAACTAAATTTTTAATAAAAGAAAATTTCAAAGCACTGCATATTTTGTTCTACACTACCAAAATGTCTATAGAGCAATAAAGATACACTTACTTAATATAACTGAAGCTGCCGTCGCTTAAATTTCTAAAATCCAGAAGGTTATTCGTAAGAGAGTAATGAAGGTAAAAATGCTCAGTTATCCAAACTACTAAGAGATTGCTACGTGGCGGCTGGATAGCTTAAATAGATTTTTATCTCATGGTCACAGTTATATTACTTGTGTTGGTCATTATTGACGAAAGATAATTTAGAAGCAATGCAGTGATTCAGAATACGAATCGTAACATAAAAAATTGTATAACAAACAATCTGGATATTTGTATTGAAGTTGCCATAAGAGTATTGCTCTTTTACCAAATGTTCCGAAGGATAAAGATAGCGAGTTCAATTTTTTTATAATCTGTATTCCAAATTTTAGAAGTAGCATGAGGAGGTATGCTCGTTACTACTTTAATCCTACCATCAAAACTAATTTTACAAGAAACAATAAATTTCTTAAAGTCATTCTTAATAATTTAGAATTATGTAATTAATGAAAAGTCGTACCACATTAATTTTTTACTGAAGAATAAAAGCCAGAAAATTCTGGGCGTGGAAAGGTCTGAAAACTAAAGTACCAAATTGAAATAAAGAGAATCACATGTTTATAATCCAAATTTATCGTATAACTGCAACGAATATTTATAAGTATCACATGACTGTTTAATTATAAGACATAGAAACACATTATGATACTGATGTGTAATATTTTATGTTCCAAAACAAAGTTTTTATGCAGATCCCTCAGTTCCTCGTATATTTATAAGTGCTGGAGTTCTATTGAAACTTCGGGACTCGATCCTGCGACCTTCTCCTCTGTGATGCAACTGGAAGTAAGGCCCTAGAAATTTGACCACTGTACCGAAACAGTTGTAGTGTACGAATGCGTTTGTATTGTCTTCGTATCCTTAAAAAGAGAAAATGCCCAGATCATCACTAAGAGAAATTATTGTGTTGCTAAATTAAGAAGTTAACAATGAAATCTTACAAATTTTACTTAAATTAAAACATACAATTATGATGAAGGGGCAGTTATTCTTTGATTTTTCAAAGCAAAAGAAAAATATTCTTAGAATTGAAGAATTTTGCGAAGTTGCTGTTGTTGTTAATTTACGTCGCACTAGAGCTGCACAATGGGCTATTGGTGACGGTCTGGGAAACATCCCGGAGGATGATCCGAAGACATGCCATCACAATTTTGATCCTCTGCGGAGGGGATGGCATCCCCGCTTCGGTAACCCGACGACCTGTGCGCGAAGTCGAGCACTTTACGGTAGCACAGTTTAACGAGAACCAATACCGCACACCCTCGGTCCCTACGCAGATTGATCCAAGTGGTCAGCCACCCGCACATTGACCGCTACCAGTGATGCTTGACTTCGGTGATCTGCTGGGAACCGTGTCTTAACGATCAGTCCACTGCGGGACTAGTGACTTTTCTGTTGGGTGACAAACTGAAATCGTTGGAAGATTTGCATCTTGACTTTTCTTAATCACCCCAGCACTATAAAACTGTAAGTAGGAAGGTATTTTATTTACGACGCAGTAGAACTGCACAATGGCCTATTGGCGACGGTCTGGGAAACATTCCTGAGGATGATCCGAAGACATGCCATCGCAATTTCGATCGCCTGCAGAGGGAATGGTTTCCCTGCTTTGGTAGCCTGACGACCTGCACGCGAATTCGAGTACTTTACGGTAGAACAATTTAGCGAGGACAGATACGGCGTACCCTCTGTCTGATCAAAGTGGTCAGCTAAATGACTGCAGTCAGTGATGCGGTGTTCTACAGTTAACACGACCCGATTTTACGACTATCCATTTCAAACACGGTTAGCCTTGTAATTTTAAACCCAATCAATCCAGAAGACAACGAGTATCTGGTGAAATTTGCCTTCTTAAAGGACTTTTTGAGGAACATAACTCCAGTTTGAGTTACATGGTGGGAAAAAACACGAAAACCTCCCACAATTAGCTTGACGGCAAGGGGACTCTAACCCATGATCCACTGATCCGTCTACCACTGAAGATAATTTACGTCAGCCCTGTGGTAGGCGCGAGCCGTGCGCGGAGTAATTTACACCCTTTATATACATGAATTATTTACACGTATAAGGTATATTTCTGTAACACCGTTCTATTGGAAACTGTGTCTTTGTTATCTTACATTGCATACGCAATGTAGTTTCGTGTTGTACATTGCGGGACCACTAAAAGTGTACTTACAAGGACTAAATTAACTACTTAAAACCAGTAAATGCGCTCCCCACCTAATGTAAGAAGGATTATCAGTATAATCCAAAAGTCGATTTTCGTCTGTATAAATAATAATGATAAGATGACAAATGTAGGGTCGCAAGCTTCCTAATCAATATTACTAACATTATAACCTTATTGCTGAAAAACTTTGAGAAAAAAAAAGTCCTCAAATTCTAAAAATTATCAATTACCTTTTCTCCCGATTAGCGTCACTCTATATTTTAAAGGTATCAAATTGCACTGTATCATCAAGTGTTCGCTCAAAACCGAAAAACAAATCGAGAGAGAGCAGATATACGGAATCCAACCTAAAATCTAAATGAGTGATGGTAATTTTGTTGTTGTAGTTCATTATTAATTTTGTTGCTGTAGTTCATTCATGTTGTAGTTCATTGTTGTAGTTGTTGTAGTTCATTACGTCACACTAGAGCTGCACATTGAGCTATTGGCGACAATCTGGGAAATATCCCTGAGCATGATCAGAGGACATGCCATCGCAATTTTGATGCTCTGCAGAGGGGATGGAACCCCTGCTTCGACAGCTTGACGACCTGCACGCGAAGTCGAGCACTCTACGGTAGAACAGTTTAACGAGGACCCATACCGCTCACCCTCGATTCTTCTCAGACTGATCCAAATTATCACCCACCCGCACACTGTCCGCAGCTAGTGATGCTTGACTTCGGTGATATCTTGGGAACTGTATCTTAACGATCTGTCCACTATGGGACATTCAATAAATCGGAAACGCTTTTAAGTATTGCAAATATAACTTAGTTTAATTTAGACATAATTTTGGAAATGTTCATTTAGAAAATCCCCTACCTTCCTCTATACGTCCCCCCCCCCTTTTTTTTAGGCAAAAAGGGCAGTTTTGTGGGGTGGAATTGAATTTCTTCTAAATAGACAAGTGAGGCATTGTTCCCAGCGTACACTGAATTAAACGAGATTAATCCTCAAGAGATCGCACTAGTTGAGAAGTTATAAGCATTTCATATACAAAAAGTACAAATTTGTACTAGTACCTATTACATATGAGACGTTGTTTCCGTCAATTTTTTCAAGGTGAATCGAAAGAAATTATACACAAGTCATTAGAATACACAGTGGGCCAGCATCCAAGGTTTCTTGGCCAAAATTAGTATTTCGCTAAAATTTGTTTCAAAATTTGGAGGTTTTTATTTAAAGGTTTTTATGTGCAGGTAAGTTGAATTCATAGTTTAAATTTTGAAATACACTAAAAATACCCAAAAAAAAACAAAATGGCGGCTGAAATATGACGAGCAAAAATAAAAGTAATAATATAGTACGTTTAAATAATTAAATATAGCAATGAAAATATAATAATTTTCGTCATTTTATATTAAAAATGAAGAGCCAATTATATTTCCGAAGTAATATTACAAAATAATGCGAATTAATTACAAAATAACTCAAAAAAATGAAACAAAACAAAATTTTTGTTTTTCGGTATATTCAGTCCACCATTGCAATACGGGCAAAATGGGGCAGGTTTTTTCGAAAGAAGAAACGTCAAAGAAGACAACAAAAAAAAGTTTAGCTTATTACCTCGTGGAACTTTTTGGAACTTAGTTTCCAAAGTCATTCAAACATCGTCAAATGATAAGATATAAACTATAAGTTTGTCAAGAGTATTAACTAATCCAACAAATTGAAAAATTTTATTATAATTTCAGACTAATTACTCTGATAAAAATGTAACAGTAAGGTGAAATTCCTATGTATATTTCTGAAATAAAACTTTAAAAGTTAAACTTAAAAAAATTTTTAACATATTTTTCATTACATTGTACTCTCGCCGGTCCAAAAAGTAGATTATAATGTTTGGAATGTTTATGAATACTTAATTTGGACTATATTAAAACTGCCTACACATATTTTAGTTGAAAATTTAATTTTTGACTTTTGCCCAAAGATCATGGTCTTCTGGCCCACAGTGGAATAGTTCAAAAGTTGTTTTAATGACTTGAGTTTAGTATCATTCGATTCAGCAGTGCCTAAACATAAAAACAGTGCATAATTTCCTTTATGTAGCTATATTAAATTCACAAATACGTACCATTACAAATTTGTACTTTTTATAAATAAAATATTTATGACTTCTAAACTATTAGTACAATTCCCTTTGTGAGTGACCTCATTTAGCTCAACGTGGAAAAATACATCGGAAACAATACCTAACTTGCCTGTCTAGAAGAAATTCAATATTCTCCTTTAAATCGACTCCATCTAGAAAGGGGAGATGTACAGATGAGTAAGTCTAAATTTACTCATATACCGTACAGATGTACAGTAAGTCTAAATTCACTATACTAAATAGCGTTTTTTATTGATTGATTGTTAAAATACCTTTATTTTCGCTAGTTTAGATTTTAGTGATAATTTCTTATTTTTGATGACTTTGTCGTTTGACGATAGATTGTCAATTGACAACATGAAAGCTTCAAAAAATGTTGGGTCCCGCAGTGGACTGATCGTTAAGACACGGTTCCCAGCAGATCACCAAAGTCAAGCATCACTGGCTGCGGTCAGTGTGAGGGTGGGTGACCACTTGGATCAGTCTGCGTAGGGACCGAGAGTGTGCGGTATTGGTCCTCGTTAAACTGTTCTACCGTGAAATGCTCGACTTCGCGTGCAGGTCGTCGGGCTACCGAAGCGGGTGTGCCATCCCCTCTGCAGAGGATCAAAATTGTGATGGCATGTCTTCGGATCATCTTCAGGGATGTTTCCCAGACAGTCGCCAATAGCCCATTGTGCAGCTCTAGTGCGACGTAAATAAACAACAACAATAAATAAAATTATAACAAAACTTATTTTTCCTCTTTTGGATTTGGACATAAGCCAATCAACTTTGTTTATTCAAAAAAATTTGTAATGTTTGCGATTGCGACTTCTTTTTTTAAAATCATTTAGCACTCCATTTTATTAAAGAGTATAATCGTGTTTTTTAATTTTCTTTCAATATTGTCAGTTGAATATATTATCGAATATCATAATTCTTTTGTTTTTATTTTTAAGAAATTAAACCTTACTTTGTTTTTTCGTTCAGAATTCGGTAATTATTCAATTTAACTTTATTATTTATATGAAATAATAATGATAAAAAATAGTGTTGTTTTAAAAGTATTTTTTTTTTTTGTTTAATTTATTTAGCACTTTGTTTAAAGCATACAAATAATTTTTAACGAACTTATTTTTGGAATTTTTTTTCTATATTGTTAGGTAAATATATTCATAAATTTCAATTTTATTTATTTTTTTATTAATTATTTTTAAACTAAGAAATCTTTCGTTATTTGCACGATCATTTATAGAAAATATACCATTAATATCTTTCTTAAGCAAAACATATACATCAAATTCATAAATTGATTTAAATCAATCTGAGTGTGAAGTTTTGATAGAAATCCGACTTTCTGCGCCTTACAAGTATTTGAATTTCAAAAATACTATATCGCGATATATCGCTATATCGCGATGCAAAATTGACGATGCATCACGATATAAAATTTCTTGTATCTCCCAGTCCTACCTCTGAGGGTACAGAACTGGAGATGGATCGTTCTCTGCTTTAGGTCTAAATTACGATCTGTGGATGTATGAACGGGTCCGCCCAATAAACAGGTGTGACAGAAGTCCATAGTCTTGGCCATAGATGGCGCTTCTGGAAAACAAGAACAATCGCACCCTTCTACCTTAACAAGCATACGAGAGAGAGAGAGAATTGAATGGTTCCACTTTTGTATAAACTCCTTATTGACGGGGAATTTGTAATCTAAAACATTAGGCCCATTTTTATAATAACTTTTACATTTCGGTACTGTACATGTATAAATATAATATTATTTATACAATGATATAAAGAATAGCATATCCGACGGACATACCGAAGCTGCTGTTCAATAACAAATATTTAAAATTGTCGGTTTTAATCAGTTAAGAGCTACTATTTGTGACGTCGCTAAAAGACCTTGGAGATCTCAACGGCCTTATTTCTCGGAGGCTATGGTTCAGAGCCGGAGTTTTTTCTTTTAAGGTTAAATTTTATTTTATAACCGTGGTTGAACAGCCAACCCAATTTTATGGGTTTACTGACTACTAATATTCAACTCCGCAGCCTTGTAATTTTTAGCCCAATCCAGAAGACCTGGATTGAGTATTGGGAGAAATTTTCCTTCGTGATGGACTTTTTGATAGAGCTATCCCGCATCTGCGTTACATGGAGAGGAAGACCACGAGAACCTCGCATTGATAACCTGACGGCAAAGGGACTCTAACCCATGAATCGTCTACTACTGAGGATATTTCTTGTTAGTATTGTGGTCAGTGCAAGCGGGATTCGGACCCGGTTCGCCTCATTGGAAGGCGAACACTCTATCCCCTTAGCCATCGCGGCTCTTTAAGCTTAAATTCGTGAAATCTCAAAAACATAAACGCGTTTTTTGATAATGTACTATAAAGTAGATGAGCCGTGGTGGCTCAGGGGATAAAGCGCCCGCCTTCTAACGAGGTGAACCTGGTTCGAATCCCAGCTGTGACAAGTCGATACAAAATCCGCACCGACTACAGTGCTGACGTAAAATGCCCTCAGTGGTAGGCGGATCATTGGCCACCTTGTTGTCAGGCTAATCGTGGTAACTTTTCTTCTCCATATTGCGCCAATGAGGGTTAGTTGCATCAAAAAATCCTCCACGAAGGTAAATTTCTCCAAATACGTGATACAGGAGTTCCCTTGGGCTCTGGATTGGGATCAAAATTACTTGTAATAGTGTGCCCTACCAGAGGATAATTATAGGCTACACAATGTTGCCCTTTAGGTTACTATGTATATATGTGTGTGCTAAATAGCGTTAAAATGAGGAAATTCGAAACCAATATTTTGTATTACAAGATGGCCCTATTTCTCCCCTTAATATTGAAATTGAACCACGTATTATATTACCGGGTACTAGTGTACCCTACATGATTTTAAAGGAGATAATTACATGCTTAATAGGGGGCCCACAATGTGGCCCTATAAGTTACTAATTTATTTTTTTATTGTTCTTTACTGAAAATAAATCGACACGTATTTTTGCGTTTTTGTTTAAATTGCATATTTTTGACTTAACGAATTTTTTAAAATTTCGCTTTTTTGAGCGCACGACTTGCAAGTTATTTTTTAACGTATTGTCATCCAACATCAAAAATATTTAAATACACTTTCTTGAAGTGATTTTTCTCAAATTTAAGGAAAATCAACATTAAAATATAAAATTTTTTGTTTTTGACATAAAAAATTTCCTTTTTTGAAAAAAAACTTCTTTTTTTTTTTGCAATTTGGACATCTTTGATTTTTTTTATATTTCGATAATGTGAAGTATAATCAATAATGATAATAATTCCAAATTTTTGGAATGGTAAGACACTTTGTTCGAAAGATATAAACGAAACAGCATGCACGCCTCGCTCTAATTTAGTAGGTAGCGGATGAGTTCGAGAACAGTCGAGCCATATTCTACATGCATACGAATCATTTCACCTCATTTTGAGACTCTATCCCATGAGCCACCCGTGGGCTCGAATCACCAAACTTTCGGTTAAAAATGCTCTACAGTGGAGAAATATTCAATCAACATAATATACTTCATGTATTTTTTGACTCTAAGTTTTATTGCACTTAAGTTGAATATTACAGAGCGCCCCACCTTCAGGTGACCCCCGGTAAGATTAACGTTCAAATGAATGAAAAAAAAGTGCGTAGGAAGTTACGCCGTAGGATAGCCTGGTTGGTAGGGCACTGGGCCCATGTTCAAGAGGTTGTGGATTCGATCCCCGCGGGCGAAGACTCCTTGTGTAGTAAATGGTGACTGGCGCACGTTAAATATGTCGAGTCACAAAGTCCTCCCTGTTCACAAAACAAAGCATACCTTTGGGGGTACTGATCCAAGAATTTCCTTGTCTTTAATATAATATCAGGTCAAGTTTGGAAATTATAGTTAAATATTGAAGGGAGATATGGGGCCATTTATATGTACAGTATATGAGCAAGAATTTCTCCATTTTACTGCTATTGTATGTGATTAAAAATAATAATTTTTAAAAAAATGTTTCACTTAAGTTACAAGATTTCAAAATAAATAAAAAAAAGCACATTTATTTTTATTAAATATAATTTTTAAATATTGACCGAAGCTCGAGTCCCGAACCCTCGGGACTAGAAATTACTTGTTTCCTAACACTCAACCCATAGATGCAGAAGGGGAAGATAAATCAGTTCACCTGAAGGGCGTCAGGGTAAACTTGAACATTGTAGTCTTTACTCTATATTCGCGCCATCTAATGATCATTTATATAACATTTTGTTCTCAAATATTTTTATAGAATTATCGAAGAGCTTGGTTTTGAGCATAACAATATAATGTAAATAATTTTTAAAAATTGAATCTTCAACGATATCATTGTTCAAAATGATATTTATTTATAAGGAACGACGGTGCGAAATAATATTTTTTTTTATTGAACACTTCGTATTTTTACATTTTCCACAATTTCCAAATAAAATTATCAAATATCATGAAGTATTTTTCGTAATTTTTTTTTATTTGTTTGCAGATTTCAAAGAAAATTCTTTTCGTTCAAAAATAAAAAGGTCAAAATTAAGTCAAGGCAAATCAGTTAATTCATAAATTAAGGAATACATAAAACGTTTTTAAATTAAATAATCATCTATATGAAAAATAAAATGAAACAAAAAAATAAATATGTTTACAATAGTTTTAAAAAAATTTCTTTAGAGCTGACATTTTTGTAATTATACCTTATGATTTTATTTAAAAGAAATTAAAGGCTAATAAGAATACTAAGTTTTCTTGCAAGAAATTTACACAATTGGCATATTTGGAATTGCTTTACAATATAAGTTTGGATTGCTTTATTATTTCAGTTTTAATGGTACTTTTATTCAATTGTTAATTCCTTTACTCTAACAATGTATTTTTAATGTATTTTTATTAAAACTAAAGTGTATTTATGTGTAATTAAAATTAAGTGTATTTAAAATTAAGTGTATTAAGTGTATTTAAAAAATTAAAGAGAAAACTTTATTTTGACTTAATATCAAGAAAAATAAATTAATGCCCAATTATTATTAATCATAATTAAGTTCCTTTAAAAAGTTGTTAAAAATCGTTTCTCACAATATATCATACCTTACAATAAAAAAAACTTATATTTATTGCCATAGAGTATTAGTGTAACTAACACAATTTCAAACTCTACACATACTATAAATAATAATAATAATGTATGGATACCATTACTCATTCTTAGGAAGGATAATATTTTTCCTCACATCATAAAAACTTTTCATATAATATAAATTTTCTAAACTTTTAGTCACTTGTTACATTTAAGGCCTTTTTTAAAATTTTCAGGACAAATTTTTAAGGTCATACAAATTATGCTGTTATCTCTATCTATTTGTTTAATTGACTTAATCATATGATTTTGAAAAATAGCAAAAGGTTGCATGGTCCTGCAAACAAGGTTAAAAATCAAAAATTAATAATATAAAATTTCTACTAAAAACTAACTAAAACTTAATAATTTTGTTAAATATCTTATGATTATTGTATACATACCTAGATTTAAAATCAGGAAGGAAAATAATTTCTAACCTTCTATAGCAACCTTTTCCATAAAACTCTACTTATAAAACTCATTCAGCTAGGATATAGTATATACTCAGATTACAATTAAACCAGGCAATAGCTCTTGCTTCACTGTCCACCATTTGGTCAAGAAGTAATCCAACTAAATATTTAAACTATATTGGATCTTTGGCAATATCACTGAAACCCTAATATAGTTCACCATTTAGTTCACGTTTGGATATGTTGAAAATCTGAAAATATAGCTTAAATCTACTGGGATTTTATAAAATAATTTTCAAGCAGAAACTAAAAAATAAATAAAAGAGTGTAGTTTTAGATAAAAAAAATATACTATGCAAAAATATAATAACATATAGGACTATAAAAAAATATAATACTATGTGAATGTAATGTAGGACAAAATCAATTTTAAAAAAACTAGTAATTTTGAAAAAAAATTACTAAAAATCTTGCAATTTATTCAATCATCAAAGAATTCATTTTAAAAATAAACTATTGTAAGGACGCAAGACGATGGCAGAAAAACACCATCATAAAGAGCTCAGTATTTTTAATCATACTTTCACATTAAACATTTAACAATAAAGGGTAATAACATAACATTATCTAAAAAAAAAAAAAAAAAAAAAAAGAACTACTCAAATGAGTGGGAAAAAGGGAACCATGATGGTTCGCAGAGCTCGTCTTGCGTCATCTCCAATTAAGTCAGAATGAAGATTATTGTTACTGTTTTTGCGGATAGAGGGGTAGCGCCATCTGGTGCTACAAATTAACTATCCGTTACACTATGAATATTGTTAAATACATACCAAAGTAAAACATCATACAGGAAAGTAATTTTCACCACATTCTAGAAATTATGGCAAACAATAATAATAACAACAATTAATAATTAATAATATCAAAGTTCCAGCATAGAAATCAAAGTACAGCTTTCTCAATGCATGCTAATAAAAGCATGCATTGAGAAAGAAAATATTATAAAATTTTTAAAAATAAATAAATAACAAAACTGTATTTAAACCTATAACTTTCCCAGCTTCAGCCTGATGCAAAAATCACACGCAACATAAAATTAATTATTATTATATTTATAAATAATAAAATCTTGATGAAAAATTTCAAACATTAATAAAAGCATGCACTGAAAAAGAAAATATTATAAAAGTAAAAATAAAAAAAGAAAAGAAAAAAGAGTAGTTATAAATCTCTGTACAAAGTTTCCAGGCTCCAGCCAGATGTAAAAATGATATGCAACATAAAATTAATTATTATTATATTTATATATAATAAAATCAATGATGAAAAATTTCAATCATTAATAAAAGCATGCACTGAAAAAGAAAATATTATAAAAGTAATTCTTAAAAGAAAAAAAAAGAAAAGAAAAGAAAAAACAGTACGTATAAATCTCTGTACAAAGTTTCCAGGCAGTAAAAATGATATGCAACATATAATTAATTATTATTATATTTATATATAATAAAATCTTGATGAAAAATTTCAAACATTAATAAAAGCATGCATTGAAAAAGAAAATATTATAAAAGTTATTCTTAAAAGAAAAAAAAGAAAAGAAAAAGCAGTAGGTATAAATTTCTGTAAAAAGTTTCCAGGAAAATGTTTTGTTTATAAATCACATACACAAGCAATTCCAGACATGAACACGTATATCTTATAAATTATAATTTAACATACAGAAACCTACAGAGTTAATCCCAATATACAAAGGTTAACATAAAAGTTAATACAGTGCCCGCCACTAATAAAATCACCGGATAATAAAATGAGCCGCTTTATAAAATCAAATCGGCAAGAACCGAGTCGTTACAATATTAATACATGTTAAAAACATCCTTTAATAAAATCAATGCCGCCGCCTTTTAAAATCAAAATTTTGACTACTTAATAAATCAAAGGTGCAATATTTCAGCTTTTTTTGTTCTTATTTATAAAATTTTATTTTTTCGAAGTTTAAAGATTTTTTTAGAAGAAGCAACAGTTACTCACAAACCTGTGAAACAGGTGTGGTTAGCACTTTCCTGCGATATACATAGTGTGAGAGTTAAGGAAAAATGTGGGTGGTAAGCGACGAGTTCTTAAACCTTCACCTTAAACATAAATTACATAATAAAAAATATGAGTTAAGAAAATAGTTTTAATTCGACAGAATAGATACAAAAAATTAAGTTTTTCTTAAAATACACAGTGAGATGGCAAATAAATGCTTTCAGAAATCTCGATTACTAAATTGTAGTTTATAAGAAAAATTTGAATTTTGTTTATTATGATTTGTTTTTATAAGCTAAAATTCAATACATAAGAACCTCAATCGATCCTTCTCGGGGAACTATTCTTCACAAACCACAGATACAGGAAAACGACGACTGAGGGTTAACTTTTAAGAATTTGGAAATGTATGAAAATTAATAGAATTGTAATAAGTATAAAACATTTAACTGAAAAATTATTCAAAATATTTACAGTGTAAGAAAGGGATAAATAAATGTATTAACTTCCTTAAAAAATTTGGAAATTTTGGTTTTCTTTTTTCTTAGGACAAACAATAAATTTTTAACAGCTGTTACAGATTATAGTTCATTTTCTGAAAGTTACTGTGAATACAGAAAGCTCCTTATTGTTTTTAAGGCTTTCAGACCTCCTGCAAATGTTTGCTTTAATTGGTTGTGTTAAGTTCAGTCTTCATTGGAATTATATTGCACTTCTTCTACTTTTACAACTACTTCTTTAACCGACTACATCACAATGTTTTTATCAATTGATGCATAAACATCAAACCTGTTGCTTCAGGTGTTTTACCCAAATTGTAATAAATCCACACTTTTTCTTTCACTATTAGCATTAGGATTCAGAAGATATTGTTTGTCTTCTCAAAACAAATTAATTTCAATATTTTTATCAAATGTTGGTAAAAATTCTTAACAAGGAAAAAAGTACATGTAAGGAGCATAAATATATCTTGATTAGAGTAAATTCTTTTTAGTGAAATATCATCTTAAAGTAAAAATAAACAGAAATTTAAAAAAATTGCAAGCCATATTATTTCAAAAAATAAAAATACCTTATTTTAAGAAGCCTTGACACTGACTTAGCTTATTATTGAGTAAGTGTACATAACTTAACAAATCTACTCATTATTATTTGTTCAAGATAATGATTTGTGTTAGCCTTTATTTAAATGTTACAAATTAAATTTTAAGTTCATTTTTCTTAATTTAAATTTAAGTTTAATGTTACAAAAAATTAGGCAAAAATCAAAACTTTCTTCTTTACACAGATTTAATATTGCCAATATGCTTTTAAACATTTAACAGTTAAAACATTCGCACAGATTCTGTATTGTAATGCATGAATGAAAGTCTACAAATTTGCTTGCAGTTTATGATCACAGAAAAATAGTAAAAATCTAAGTTGCTGCTTTAAAATATAATAATTTTAATACACTCTCCATTCATTATGTAGAATAAATAAGTACACCTATGTGTCTCAAATTGTTACTATACATTTTTGCATACCTTGAAAGTTTTACTTGTCAGAAAGTATCATCAATAGTTATTTCATTGGACTGTAAAAAGAAAAATTTAAAGTATGGAAATAATTAGCAATTCAAAATTATCACAAAAATTAAAAACCATGTAAGCAATAAAAATTTGAAATGACAGCTTCTTCCATGTTCAAAAAAATACTAGTACATAAAAATAAGGATTGCAAGCCAAAATGAAATAGTACAAAATTTTTAGCAAATACATAACATCTACTATCATTTTTACTAAATTAAAGTCCTGTATAAAATAAAATTATCCAAAAATAACGAACGATGAATACCAAAATGAGAATCACATAGTTTCATACAAGTTATAATTAACAAATTCAAGCAATGTTATTTTTTATTTTATTTTTAATAACGTGCTGCATTTTTTATTGCTGCAAATATTTCAAATTTTTACAAAATTAGTTGGCAAGTAAAAATTTATTACATATGATTTACTTTTTACCTTTAACATTCTCAATCAATGTAACTTTTTATCTGACCAACCAACTAATGAGAAAAATTTGTTCAAAACTTTTGCTTTAAGCAATTTCTAAATTGAATGAATGATACGCAAGACTGAACAGAGATTTCATGTGCCTCTGGTCAAGTTCTACTATTCCTCAAAATACAAAAATCCTATTTTCATATTTGTAGAATGTTTTGTAAAATTTATAGAATATTTGTAAAATACGTAGAATATTTGCAGAATATTTGACTCTTAATACAAAATTGCAGTTTTTACTTAGATATAAAAAACTTTCTTTAAAAAAACTATAATTAATAAAAACTAAATTTTTTAAAAAATTTTTTTGATAGAGCCCTAAGCAGACCCAACCCCAGAACTATGTCCTTCTCCATCACCCCTTGAATACCGCCATAAACAAGAGGACTGAGTGAGGCAACAAGTGAAGTACTAAAGTAAAAATTAAGTAAATTTCATACAAAACAATTTATTATATGCTCGTTATTCATGTAAAAAAAATTCATAGCCAACTTTTAAAGTTTTACAAAAAAAATTTGGAAACATAGATATAAATTTAATACATAAATTTAATACATAAATAATCAAGTTAGTTCATTAAAAAAATATCAGTCTCCAAGTTCAAAAAGAACTATTAAAATTAGAGGACTTTAAAAAATATCAAGAAATTAAAGTTTAGAAATTATATTAAAAATATAATTTTCTAATAAATAAGTTTCAACTATTAAGCTTTTTTTAAAAAAAAATTTTATCTACCACCTAATAGTTGAAACTAAAATCTGCCAATATCATGATAAATGTAGCTGCTCACTTTCATATTATAATAAATTTAAGTGTTAATAATTTTTATACCAGAATAATGGACTTTGAAAATTGTTTCAAGCAGTTTAATCATTCATTTTTCAATTCATTGTAATAATCACTTCAATTTTCCTACATTTATCTACTGACATATCCTGCTTGCAGATACGACAAAAATACATATAAATGTTGACCTATAGAGTCATATTTCATGTAATGGTATATGCTAGGTTAAAGGTTCAATACTATGTTTTAACATGACCAGTTTAATCTTGTTATTATAATACAGATGCAAACCAGGCTCTGATAATCAAGATTCACAGATACATACTTCAGAATAATATTAAGCAAAGGACGGAAACAGATTGAAACTAATCTAGGTACTTTTTCATTTCGATTGCACAAGTAATTTCAGCAACTAACTTATCTATTTTTTTTTCTTTTTTAAAAACATTACTTATAAATAATAATAATTAAAAAAAACTGTTTAATTTATTTGCACTAAGTAAGTCTGCATTGATGACTTTATTCCCTACCCTGGCAAAATAGAAATATACCTAAATTTATTTAAAAACTGTTAACAACTAATTGAAATCTAAAAACCAATAACATGAAAAATATATTCCAATACTCCATGAAGTTAAGAAAGAAGTAAAAAATTAAAAACAGGAGAAGTAAATAGCTAGGAGAGAAAATTACACAATACATGCTCAGCTTAAACATCTATGAGAGTTTGTCAAGCACGAGCCCTTTTGTAGGACATCTGGGGCAAAAGTCTGAATACTACTAGTTTTTAAAGATAGAGCACCGCCAAAATTGACTCCTATTATTATGAGCTAATGCATGTGCTCCGAAGAAGCGTTTGAAATTGGAATAGCTATCGAGGAAACAAATTCTCCTTATTTTCGTCTCCCATTGTTATGCAGATCTGAACAGTCCAATTGATTTTGGCCCTCATTGTTACAGTGTTACTAACAATATTAAAACTTAAATAAATTGTTTAAAAACTACCATTAGCCACCATTCATTAAATTTTTGCCATCTCAAGGGTATTTTTATTATGTTTTAAAATTTTAATATTTTTTTTCCTATTTTTTTGATGAATTTTTACTTGCAATGATACTTTTCATTAAGAATACTTGAATTGATTATAAAACAAATATCTATTAGCTATGAATTATTAAGTTGTTTTGATCAGCTTTCTGACATTTTTATTTCATTGTTCTTTGTGTACTCTTTCTTTGTTAGGGTTTCTATTGACTGCAAAATGTTAAAAAAAAAAAAGGGAATGGATTGCATAATTGGATCGGGGAATGGAATGCATTGGATCTTATTGATAGATATTATTATTAATATTTGATTTTTCTCTTCAATAAATACTGTAATTACAAAACTTGTTGGTTGAAAATACCTCATATACTAAAACATTCATAGATTAAATTTAATAAATGCCGGCCAGGTGGCCGAGTGGTCAGCAGGCCTGACTGCGAAACCAATGGTTGCGGGTTCATATCCAACTTAGTGCATGGATGTTTCTCTGAGTGGGCTATTCTCTGTTGTGTGAATGTGGCCCAACCTATAAACAGGTATCTGTGACAGTGTAGCATGGGTAATGTTGCTCTCCTCCGTGAATTAGTTTTACAGGTGCCCATTGGGTAACTTTAAATGGGCAATACTTCCGGCATCATTCAATGTGAAGGATGAAAGCTCAGTGCCTGTCATTAAGATAAAAAAAAAATCACTTAATAAATTTTAAAACTTATAATTGTTTATTAATTCAAGCATTTACTTCTCTTTTTGCTTGCAAAGAAATTTTCTAAATTATAAAAAGATATTCACTAAGCATTAGGATGATTATGTTGTTTTTCGTCATTCTAAGGATATTTTAATTAGATTTTTTTTTTCAGTTACTTTTTTTTGGTTGGATTGCAATAGACTACAAAAAATTTATAAAAATTATGGTAATAATGTCATTGATATTACGATAAGTTTTAAATTTTTCTTTTCAAAAATTATGTGATAAATACTGTACTCACAAAACTTTTCAATTGAATAAACATTATATTCCATAACATTCTAATGAGATTGAATTGTTTACTTAATAAAATGTTTAAAACCTAAAATTGCTCATAACTGCATGCATTTATTTTAAGGAAAAATAAATAAAGGTCAATAAAGATACATAATTAAAAGAGTAAATAGCTTAAAATATTTACTCTATGAATTAATTCAAATTGCTGCAGCAAATTTGCTTAACTGAATTCTTACAAATGAAATTTAACCACTAAATATGTTCTTTTTTTACTCCATTAAATATATTTTAAATTTTAACCTTTGAAAAAGGGTAATATTATTCAACAAAAATCAAATTTATTTTCCAAGATGTATGTGTTAATTTTTTTAACAAATTATTTAAAAATATGATTATCCATGTTTTTTTATTATTATTAAAATATCTTTTGGTATAAAGTTTATTTTATTTTTTTATACAATTTATTTACAACTACTTATTTTTTTACACAATTTCATGGCAAAAAATACTATTTAATGAATTAAGAAACATATTTAGAATTAAAATTATTACGATTACACGTAAAGAGAAGGGTAATAACAGAAAATTTAAAAAAATAGGTATGCTCTTTTTTTAATTTATGGTAAATAGTATTTGTTTGAGTATAAGTAAGAATATATAATATAAAATAAGAATTGCCAATAATATGTACATTTTGGCTACGAACAATTTAATCAAAGATATAAACAGCTTTATTTACTTATTTGTAAATATCAAAAATGAAATAAAAAACTATATTTTTATACATAAAATAGAGTTTTATACTGTAACTGTCAATATAATTTCTACAGGTAACATTCCATAGAAATATACTTTTAAAAAATGTGCACATGCATATCAGAAAAGAAAGTGATGTATTTTTTTCAAATCTGTATTATTTAAATTAAAGTAATGTAAGAAGAAGAAAAAAACATAGCGCTGAGACATAAGCACAGGAAAAATTGTTAAGAATTCAAACATTCCTTTCAGAAATCTAAGACTAATTACTTTTAAGCTTACAAAATTATTACAAATCAAATTTATAATAACACATGCCACCAAAACGTTTTGAGGGAGCATGCATGAGCTCAAAGCAATAGGATCTGATTTTTTAGGAACTCAGTCTCGTGAAACTAGTTTAAATAAAGAAGATTGCAGATTTAATAAAAAAAAGTAAGCTGATAAAGAATTATGGTGGCTAAAAAAAATTAAATACTTGAATGAGCAAATGTTAAATTGGTGGGTCTGTTTGTATTCCTGAGATCTTGAGGGCCTCAATTCAGAGTTTAAATCCGCTGCCGAATTCATAGTTTGTGATGTCACAAAAAGTTTAATCGGTTCAGTTGTTTTGGAATCAAAGCAAATTTGGGTGCTTCAGAGAAATGAGAGTCAACTATATTCACTAAAAAATTTAAACCGATTTTGTCTTTGAATAGTTTAGAAAGTCGCTTTATTTTAATATATTGATGAAACTTAACAGTTGAAAAAGTTCAAAGTCAAATATTCCAACTAACTGTCTATTTGATCACAACACAAAATAGAGCAAAATACAACATAGCTAATTTTAAATATGGACACAGGCGAAAATATTTATCAATGTGGTGATTGTAATAGTTTTACTACTAAAAGTTTTGCTGAAATAAGAATGCGCTCCCTTTACTGCATTGGTTAATTTCATGCTTTGCTTCAAGATATTTTATATTTATTTTTATCCTAGACAATTATCAATCATGTTGAATTTAGTATACTAATTTTGAAGCTCTAAAATATATAGAAATTATTAAATTTTGTTAAAAATACATTGTCAGCAAAGTTATTTAATGCTCAATTAATACTTATCATATTATTCAAAATATAAAAGTAGTTATTAAAAACCTAACTTGCGCTAAAAACTAGTTAGATTTTAGAATGTAGAATAAGCAGTCGTTTTCTCCGGATTTTGTTAGAACATTAAAAGTTAAATATTTACAATTTGGTGCCCGTCTTACCTAAGTGTTTTTTTTTTCATATTCTGACAGAAAACTGGTAAATTATTTATGAGTGAGATTTTTCTAAAAATAAGAAATCAAATTATTATATGTGAATTACAAATCGAAGAAATAATAGGAGAATGTAAGAATTTATGTATAGTAAAAGATCTTAGACAAAGTGCTCAATCAAAGGGATACCTTATTGTATATGAGAACTATTTTTGCAATGAAATTAATTTGATTACTAAAAACAAATTAAAATATTGCTATTTTTCAAAAGTTCTTTTTATTTATTTTTAAATTTGAGGTAATTTTGAAAAAAAAAAAAATAAACAATCAAACAAGCATTATATTTTAAAGGAAAAAATCTTCTAAAACATGAACGAAATTGTTTCTTTTTTTTTTTAAATTCAGTAAAATGCATTCCTTAGTAAAAAAAAAATTTCTGTCATTCAATACCATTTACTTAAAGAGACTAACATTTTCTAGTAACTAAATTCAAAATTTAATCATGAGTAAATTAAATGATGAAATATTATTTTTTGTATGGAGCCCTGCCATTTATTTTTGGGTAAATAAGTTTTATTATGTACAATAATGTTTTAATTCATAATTTTATTTTGATGATATATGTAAAAAAAAATTTCAAGAGTAATACTATTGGGTCTTAACTTTTGAAGGATCTGGCTTTATTATGATATGTCTCAGACTTTGAAAATTATAGACAGTTAGATTAGCTAGTTTAAAATGGTAAATCTGGAGGCTCATCAAATTAATGACATAAAACTAGACATTTTTTCAAATTGTTTGTATTGATTTTTTTTTTTAAAATTTCAAAATTTTTTTTTTTAAAAATAAAGAACAAATTTCATTAATTTTCTTGTTTCGATTAACTCAACAAATCATTTTAAACAATTAGTAGCTATTATGTACATAAATTTCTCCATTACAACATCATCCGTGAAGCAAAATGCATAAACATATAGACAAACAAATTAGGCTAATTTTTCTGAAGAATCCGAAAAAGTTCATAATTAAGATTTCAAAGGTTACCCTCATCCTGCACTCAGGGGTGGAAGATCAAGTTTGTTATCTTTGACTGCTTATTTAAAATATTGCTTAAATCATGTTGAAATAAATTTTACTTATGTAGTTATTATTTAAAACAATTCCTTTTGCAGACAAAACCAATTGTGCTTTTATATGCTTTGCGAGGTTCTTTTGTGTTATTCATAATTATTATTTCTTATCAATTAGTTTTATTATTTACTAAAACATGTATAGCTACTTGTAATATTCGAAACAATGTAGCTTCGAAAATAATATTTGTAATAAATTATTTTTAATGTTTGATGAATTCTATTGCTAATTATAAAATATATTTTAATTTCAGCTGTTCTTGCTTTCTTTTAAGCTGTAATGTCACATTCTCCAAGACATGACTGCAAAACGAGATCCTGGAAGTAAATGGTACAGAAATTCTCTTTATTGATCCTAAGTTTAATTGGAAAGTGTTTATCCAGCCTTTGATTCAACTATGGTTAAAGAAAATATGAAACTGCTAAAGAAAAGTTCTCATGTTTTGCTACTGCAGGATGGGAGGTTGTTGTGACCTTTTATACATTTTTACTGTTGGCCAATTCGTCATATTTATACAAATTCAATTACTCATGTTTTATTTAAACATGCCTTTGTTTAAATTTCTTATTTATTTGCAATATTTAAACAGTTAAGCACTGAGGATTCATTTCAAAACTGGTGAGTTCAGTAAACTATTTCCTAGATTTTCTTTTAAAATATTTATATTTGGTTCAAACTAAGAAAATTAAAACTTATTATAATTTATTCCAATCAAAGTTTTAATTACTTTAGATAGAAATTATTTCTATTTTTATATATGTAAAGGTTTATACTGGTGAAAAGCTTCATTTTGAAATATTTGCCAAGCAACTCGCCAAGCTTTGTTGCATTATTATAACATAAAATATAATAATCATTGTATTTTTTTATTATTAAATTTCTATCTTTATTTCAGTTGATTGTTAAAGCATGTGTTTGATTATTTGAAAAATTTATTTTATTTCTATTATTATTGAAATAATTATTTTAAAAAAACAAATTCCCAAATCCCTTATCTGTTTCTACATTAATCCCTCTTTTTTTGGTATATGATGATTTGCATAATATTTTGTTTATTATTATTCAATGTTAACTATGGATACTTTACTTTTTATTTATACTTTACATTTATCTATTGACACTTTACTTTTCTACAATGGTAGTAAGTATGTAAGTTTACCTTACTAATTTTTCAACATACTTTCATTTTTAATAGTCTTCATTTATAAATACAATTAATTTTTTTAAAACAAATTTCAGCCCGAACATTAAAGCTACAAAATCAAATATCTGCCATGTTTCATAAGAATAATCTTAGAACTATAATCAAAATATCTGACAAACTTAAAATCAGTTTATAAGGGATGCCTGAAGGCTTAACTGATTTCAAATTAATGGTATTTAATCCCCCTTATTCTAATATGTGCATTCTAATGTTAATGTGTAAAATTTTATCATGATAGTGATTTCTTTCTTTTATTTTAGATATTTTGTCGAATCATGCAAGGTTTTTTTGGTGAAGAAGGAAAGAGATGTAAAATTTTTATGAATGAAATAAAAAAATAAAAAATGTAAATGAATAATGTTCGAAACATTTCACTTGGTATTAAATGTTTAACTTCTTCAATTGATTCTTGCATTATTTAAAATGCAAAACACATTTAAAGCCTATAACTAAATAATATGGTACATAAAAAATATCCTCTTTATAAAATACTGTTTTTTTTTCCTAGTTATTAATGAATTTATATAGTGTATAATTACAATAAATTTGTCTTAAAATAAATAATGTAATTTTGAACTAAATTATCATATTCATATAATGAATGCTTTAAATTTTACAATAATAAATTGCAAGTATGACATTGAAAATCTTCTTATATTTAAAAAATAATTTTAAAAAGAAATTGGTTTTTCATAAAAATGATATTTCTGATACGCAATGTGAAAATAATGAATGAAAGTTATGATCCCTTAATGCAATGTAAATTAATTTTATGACAATAAATTCTGAGACATTATTTACTGTGTATTTTTTAGACTAAAGTAAAAAAAAAAAATTTATTTGATAGATCTAACAGTTTTGATGTTATAAATATTTTAAGATTAAAAGGTAAGTCAAAAATTGCATATTTCATACATTAAACCCTCATTTCTTTTTAAAAATTATTTCAAAGGACTATTTTATTAGGTTAAGCATAAAATATTGAATTTGAAGTTAGTTATTAAATTTCAATGCGAATTAAATTGCACGAAAATTGAATAACAAGGTGAACTTTGAATGAAATATTGATAGCAAATTAAAATTTTATCTAGGAACACCCAAAAACTTAAACAATAATAAAAATAAATGGATAGGATAATTTTTAAAATTTCACTAACTGTTACTTCTTGACCACTTTGACTCTTGTTTTCTTTGAAATATCTTAAATCTTGTCAAAGGAGAATAAATGTAAACAAAAATTATATCATTAATTAAACTACACACTAATACTGAAATAAAATAAAAATTAATTATTTAATTTATTACCTGTGTACAATTTTTTTAGATCATTCTTATAGTAATTGCAAAATAGTAAAAAAAATTCCCCTTTATTAATCTTGGTTTGATAAGAAATAAAGAAATTGGGAAAATATTTTAAACTTTTTCCACAGAAATTCGCAAACAAAATTTACCTAAAATTAAACAATAACATCATGCAACTTTAATTTTAAAAAAAATATATCATATCAAAAAATATTTAAATCGCTTACTGTTGTATTCATAACACCTATTCCATGAGTACATACAGAATTGGCTATGTGGCGAATATTTATAGTACTCAAATGCTTATTATTACTTGAGCGTTCAACAAATATCCATAAAAAATAAGAAATATAATAAACATAGAATATAAAATCTAATCACATTATAGTTAATTCAATTAAATGGTAATGAGACTTTGAAATAAACAAACATAATTTTGATAAACAAAATATATAACAAAAAATTTTATGCCACCAAAATATAAACAAATGACATAAAATAAATTTTTACCAGCAACTTCCAACAGCTTTATTTTGTTCTCAATTTCTAATTTTTTGTTTTTATTTATGATCTGCACTTTACAAAACTTATTTGCATACAGTGCTAAGAATGTTAAAAAAAATATCAAGCATGTTAACCATTCCAAGCCTCTTCCTGTTCCTTTTTAACTATCATAATTTTAGACGTCAGCCAGATTTTTATAATTCCCAGATAAGTAGCTGACCTTTAAATGCTACATTTTAAGGTAATTATACATTAAATCCAGAAACTTGTTAAATATTAGAACTTTATAAGCAGATCCTGCAGTAATAAATTACCAAGTGTTTTAGTCAGAGACAAGACAATCGCTGACAAAGATGTTCACACGGTTAACGCGTGGAAAAATTATAAAAAGTACTGCAATTTCACGGAGAAAAGCCGCCCTGGTATATACACTGCACCCTCAAAAATCGACCGAAAGAAAAAAGTTTTTCACCGGACACGCCGCAACGAATTTTTTTACAATTAACGAATTTTGAACTTAACGCAGGTATTGATTAAAGACTTGACACATGTGTATATAATTTTAATAGTTAAATAAAAATCAATAAAAGGATATTGAACATACAAAAAAATAAAGACAATCCTAGTATATAAAATAGATTTCAGTAACTTTCTAAGTAAAATTAAGCATTTTCTAATTTTAAACAGAAGTAACCATTAAAATATAAATAAAATAATTAATATATCAAAAACCATTAAAATAAGTATGAAATTTTGTAAAAATAAAACGAATCAACAATCCAAAATCCTGTTTTAGAAATAAACGATAAATTCAAAAAAATTTGTTCAAAGAAAAACTTAAGAATAATTTATTTAGATATCACCTATCACTATATATTCATATCACTGCACGTAAAAATCCCTCAAAATCAGAGCTCTCTGTATCAGAGCAAATTAGCTTTACTAGTTAATTGTTTATTTCGGATTAATCTCCGTCACTCACACTTTCAGACTAACTTTCGGTTTTGTTTTGTCCTGGGATTTCTGCTTTTTTGAAGCCATTTATCAGGTTTTTTTTTCCTCTTTTAATTGCTGACAGCTTAAACGCAGCGTTATAGTTCTTCCTCTTAATGGGAGGCATTTAAAATGGATAACTTAAATAAAGTTATGTTTAAAAAAAAACGAAAATAGCATAAACGAAACAAAAATATTAATTAAAGAAAAATATTAATAAAACAAAAACGCATCAGAATTGAAGATAAAACGTTTAAAAAAAATTTCATAATAAGCTGAGGAAGATGATCAAAATCACACAGAAATATGAGCAATGAAAAAAAAAAAAAACAATAAAAAGCGCTCTCCCAAGCATTTAAAACAAGTTTCTATTTTTAACAATTCCTCCCCCTATTTTTCCTTCTCAAATCCAGTTTCTTTTTTTAATTGACTCCGCCTAGGAGGGTCTTTCTTTTATCCCTGTCTAAAATTCTCACACACATTGATCTTTTCCCTCTTCACAGATCCTCAGATAAAGTTTGAAATTCTTTTTGAACTTTCTAATTGTAAGATTATTGAAGGTCATTCCAAGCTCATCAGCATCCTTTATTCATCAAACATTCACATGTTTTTAACAACCAGTTGAAGAAAAAAGGGGAGTGGAGAGGCATTCAGGACAAGTGGAAGAGACATATTTCCTGGAAACAAGGGAGCATTTGTTTTACAGTTGATGTTATCACTGGCCCCACCCTGATTTTCATCATTTATTCCTTTCTGATTTATGCTTCTCCACTCCACGCCCATTTCTTACACTCTACAGCTGTTCATATGGCAGAAGGGAAAGAGAGACTTCCTTCTCTTGTAGATAGTGGTCTCCAGGAAGTGAGTCCAAAAAAGGATTAGGGAGGGGAAAATTTCAGGTATGCTGACCATTCCTTGGAGTAACATTAAGCATGAAAAAATAAAAAGCACAGTAACAGGTGGAAAAAATGATGATGAAATTTGTGGGGTTTCTAAAAAGCAAAATTTTTTGAAGGAAAAAAAAAGGTAATACTATATAGGCCGCCCCGTCAGATACGCCTTCCTACTAAATTTTCAAGCTTTAAATCAATAACGCTGCGGCCTATCTCCGCGAAATTACGGTATATATATATATAATATTATATATATATACACTTCTCTTTTATTTAAAGTTTACGTGTAATAAGAAAAAACATTGCAATTTTTATTGTATCATTTCTAATATTTGGCTGCAGACTTTCAGAATTTGGCGACACACAAAAGTGCCGCAAACAGTGGTTGAGAAACACTGTTCTAGACAAAGAAAGATATTTCATGCATAATTTTAATAATATTGAATGCAAGCAAAGTTAAATTTTTTTTTAAAAAAACTTCACCAAAAGAGTCATGTCTGTAAAAGAATGAAAATTCAGAAAACAGTATTTTAATTCTTAAAAAAATTCAGAAAACAAAAACAATAAATTCTATTTAATTTAGGCTAAAAATTACTAAGCTAAATTATTCAGTTGAATAAATAAATATTTTTTATACTAATAATTATGATAACAGACAAGGCATAGTAAAAAAAACTCTTAAAAGCTTCATCAACCAAAGAGAACATTCAAAGTAGATTATTTCCTTTTGAAAAGTCTCCATCCATGAATTCCAATTGTGTTACTTAAAAAACGTAAATAAGTGATGACAAATACGGCATGAATTTAAGGACAGCTGTACTTAGTTAAAAAAAAGTTTACAATTTTATTAGTTGATTTTTATAATCTTTATAGAATCTTTTTAGAGTATTTAACATTTAAGTACACTTTTAAGAGTATTTAACACTTAAGATACATGACAGAAGAGAAACATTTTAGGGTTTATTTAAAGAATCACTATGCTTTAACTTCCCTCAAACTTAACACTTTAAATACTATTTTTCTAAAATACTGTCAAAACTTATCAATAAATATTATTGTGAATACTACTTTTCTTCTTTATTCTTATAATTTTATATTTTTCAACTTGGAAAGTATCCTACAAATGTTTAATAATTAATTTAATACACAAAAATTATGTAAACTTTAACATCTTCAAGAAAAAAATATTTTTCAGATGGCAAATATATCCGGAAGAAAAGAATCCGAAAAAAAGGGGGGAATTAATAATATACCAAAAAATAAAAGACATAATCTTTTCAAATGCTCACACGATTACATCTTCAAAAAAAAAGAGTGCTTGCCAATATTTTATCAATATAGCCAAGCAAAATATATCAATACAATAGAGTGAGGAGAAATTAAAAAAATTACAAAAATTTACAACAAATAGTATAGAACACATTAAGTAAAAATATAATGTAAAGACAGAAATTAAAATAAAAAAACAGAATAAAATATAAAATGAAATCTATAAAGCGAGTAACGAATGAACTTACATAAACCAGTAATTTTTCAAGAATGATTTAAAATATTTTCGTAACAAGATTGCCAGATTACAAAATATGAAAACAGAAGTGCAAATTGAGGTAAAAGCATAAATAGAGGGTTTTTGTTCTATAGTGCTTTCTTACTGCAGTACTGAAGTGCGTTTGATTTGTTTGTTGCCAAGGATGGGCATGAAAATGGATGTGCGCAAGGTAATATTATACTGGATAAAGTTGAGACAAGTTGACAAGAGAGTTGACAAGTTTTAGAAAATTCACTTTTATTTAGAAAAAAATAAAATAAAATAGAAAAGACAAAGAAACATGAATTGCCTGTTATGTAAATAATTTTAGCTACGGATTTGCCCGCAATGAATTTGCACATGGTAAAAATTATATAATTTAACAAAGAAGTTTTTTAGTAAATTTACTTACAATAATATACAATTAACTAAATGATTTTATATAGAATTTAATTACTTAAGTATCCATTGTTTATTATCGAATTTTGAAAAATTTGTCTATTTGTTTTTTGGATAAATAAACATTACTACAAATTCTTTTAATTCTATTCATTTGATTAAAAATGGTATTTAAATAGATGTTTTTAGAAACATTAGAATTCCAAGTAATTAGTTTATTTATATTAAAACTAAAATAATTTCTTTTATCGTATAAATCAACAAAACAGATATTTTCTTCTTTTATAATACCCAATTCTAAAAAATTAAAATTAATATCATCCTCATGATTATAAAGCAAGATTAATTTCTCACGGTAAATATTATTTAATAAAATAGTACAATCTTGAAAATTAAGGATAATTAAATCATCAATAAATCTAAAAACAAATTTAACATTAAGAGTATAATTTTTTTCATAATAGTGCAAAAATAAGTTAGCTAAGAGAAATGAAAAATTTAATCCTAGTGGTATTTCGTCAATTGGAAGAAAAAAATCTTTTCCATTGTAAAGATAATTATTAAAAAGATAAAAATAATCAAAAACGCAACTAAGGATATTTTTAAAATGATAGTAATAATTCAAAAGGAAATCTTTTAGTTTAGAAAGGGGAATGCTATTGAAAAGATCCTGGAAATGAAAGTCGCAATAGAATTAATTTTATTCTGTTAAATAAATTCTAAAATCGTATGATTATTAGTGATAATCCAATAAAAACCTTCTTTAATAATATTGTTAATAATTTTATTTAAGTATTTAAAGAAAATTGTGCCAGGTTTAGTTCGGTAATTATGTTAGACCCACATGCGATTGTTCTAAATTTTATAGGAATTTTATGAAATTTAGGACTGATTATTAAGTAAGGAGATTGTATATTGCTAATTTTAATTTTTAACCTCTTATGTAAAGCCAAAATTTTTTGATGTCAATATTATTATTTAAATTACTAAGTTGAAAATTTTTACTATTTTTTAACTCGGTATTTAAAAGTTCAACATAGAATTTTTTACAGAAGATTACATAATTATTGTTAGCTTTGTCTATAGGGGTAATTACAAATTTTTTTTGTAGTTGCTTAATTGATTGAACAATTTTAGAAAAATTTGTTGAATTGTTATTTAAATTATCCTCATTATTGAAAACAAAGTTTTTAAAGTAATAATAAACACCCTATTTCCATTCTGTTAACAAACCTAAAGATTAAGAGAATCTATTCGATATCTTTAAACAAAAACTATTGAGATCATTAAGAAAGTATCTTGGAATTTTATTAACTGATGTATGGTAAATGGTCTAAATTTTGTGCCTTTTATCCTTAAATTCCTAAGTTCTAAATTTTCTATAATATTTAAATTACCAGTAATAATATGTTTATGATGTATATCAACAAAATTAAAATATTTCTCTTTTTCACAGTGACTTTCATAATCGAATATATTTATCTTCCCTAAATATTTGCTTATATCATTATAATTAACTATAATTCTATCAAGAGATTTATTATATTTAAAGCTTTAAACTATGTTAAAATTAACTATTAACTATGTCATACCTGCCAACCCGCCAGGGAAAAAAATAGGAACACGTCACGCGGTCGCGACATTAAAGTTTACTTCTTACACTAAATGTTTGCATAATTGTAACTGTATAAGATTTAATGTAACAATTATTATTGATTATAATACATATCAACTGACAAGATTTCTGATTATTATTATTATTCAACAAACTAATTAAACAGAAATGATAGCTGATTTTAGTAATTTAAAACATATTTAAAAGCAAAATATTTTATTATTACTCAAACATATGTGACAATAAACAGATATAAAAAAATAATCAATTATTCTTGTTAAGTGCTACAGTTGTAGCAGATTTGGCTGATTTTAAAAACTTTTCATCAAACACTTGTCTATAACAAGGCTGAATCATTTGGGACTTGGTAAATCAAAATTGCCTGCAAAGTAGACGCATTCATGCTACCCCTAAACTCAGTCTCATTTTTTGGAAACATCGTACAAAACAACTTTGATGCATGGTCCGCAGCAGCTAACGGAATATTGTGTTCAAGGAGAGATCCTGTGAACAATAGTTCGCTTCTAATTGATTGTAGATCAATAGTGGATGACACAAAATTGGAAATTTTTGCTGACTTTTTCATATTGGTATATGCGGTAGCATGCTTGGCTGTTTTCCCGTGTGAAATGATATCACACTTTCCGCCATGTGCTATACTAATGTCTGTATTGCAAGCAATACATAACGCGTACGATGTCCCCTTTCTTGATTTTTTGATGAAATCAAATTCTTCACTATAATTGTCGCAAAAACACTGACTTCGCCGAATTTTTGACATTTTTTCAGATTACCACGTGGAAAAGCATTCAAAGCTAAACTTAAATCGAAGAGATGCGTTCCGAGTAAACATTCAACACCGGTACAGTTGCAAGTAAAAGACAAGGAGTGAGGAAGCTAAAATTTCCTCTTGATGTCTGTTAGAGCCCCTGAATTAGACAGGTCGACTCATCATCTATTTTTGCTCCAAAGAGCTAACATAAGCACAATACTAACATAATGTTAACTTGCGAACTTTTTTGCTCCAATATTGCTTGATAGGTCAGCTCTGATAGTATAGGAGCCTTACGGAGAGAGCAACCTCGCAAAGTTGAAGGAAAGCCCTCCCTCATTAGACATGGATGCCACGTGCCATTGACCACAGCCGGCCAGGGGGTCTACCTTTCTGCATGTAAAATGGCTTGTGCCTACGTGTGCCTCGACAGACTCCTCGGACGGGGTCATTTAAATCTATCACTCTTTATCTCCCCATCTGCTGACCAGACGAGTGGTCCTCTCGACGTTCAAACCCCCTTCCTCTAGCGTCCACCATGTAAAAGGGGGCGACCGCAAACGATTTGTAGTTTACAAATTATCAATTTGTAATTGTGGGATATCTATTTCACCGAGGAAAGCAAAAACAGCTAGCCCTCAGCCTTAATGTCTGTGAAGCGACCTGTACATACGTCATCAAATATACGAATGCAGCTAGAGGCAGAGCTAAGCGATAACGCGACTTGATTGGATTTCGCCAATCGGACATGGATTACTTTATAGAGTAAAAGACGTTATGATGAAAAATCGGAACATTTTGACCCAAAATCGTATTATCGGAACAAGGCATAAAAATCGGAACCGTTCCGATAAAATCTGTACACTTGGCAGCTATGCTATGTTAATGGATACAAATTTTTAAAATTTTCAAAAATATTATAAAATTTGATCTTATTGAAAATAGGGATTTGAAAGTTAAAAATGAAATATAAATTATCTAAATTTTTCTTTTTTTAGGGGGGGATTTTATTCATTTTAGCTTTTACAAGATCGAAACAAAGAATTTTGAATTAATAAAAGAAAAGCTAATAATAAGATATTGAAGCTTATATACATTATTACTCTTAACGGAGAAAACAAAATATTAGATTGGTTTAATATTATAATGATTATTAAAATCTTTTTCCAAATTAGAAACAAAATTTTTATTTAATTTGTCACCATTAAGAGAGTTTCTATTACTTATTGATCCCTGTTTACCTCAATTTGTAAGCTTATCTTCAATAAGTTGAGGAGTTATTTAAGTTAATCTGTGTATGTTGGAAAGTATTGTTTAGCCCATACAGGAAAATTGTCTTGTATAAAAGTAAATATTAATTTTCTTTTTGTAGTCTTAAATCTAAATCTTCTACTATATCTAAAACATTAATTTTGACACTGCTAAAATTATGTTCTCTAAAATGATTCAATTCCTGGTTATTGATAATTTTATTACTGTTTATAACAGAACAGTGTTGATTAATTCGAATGTTAAGAGAGTTACTGATTTGTCCAACATATTTCATATTATAAAAACCATAGGTTAACATATAAATAATAGTTTTAGTTTCACAAAACGATTTGGAGCCATCGTTATTAAGAATTGTATGTTTGTGGTCAATATTAGGACAAGTTTTGCATCTTTTATCACCATACTCTTTATGAGGCGGTAAAATTTCGGGTATTGAATGTAATTCAAAAAATCTTTTGCTTCCGCTTTCATAGTAGCAGGATGTCGATCCAAAGGTCCCCTCTGAACTAGGCTCTTCGTATTGTGTACAACATGAAGAATAATTTAAATATTAAACATTTTTTTTTTTAAATATTATACATACTTTTTACCAGGCGCTAAATTGTTATAACTGTTAAAATCCATTAAAATAGGCTCATAGAGCAAAGTCCTAAGCACACGCAATGTCCCAACCACACGAAATTACAAAAATAATTATTAAATGGAATGAGTAGGAAAACGAAAGTAAGTTAATAGTAGATAATAGAAAGCATTAAAGGTGCATTAAATATGATCACTAAACCATAGCATAATAAAGAAATACAAAAAGGACAACAGCAAAAAAAGCTTATTAAAAAATAAAACTTATTGTTTTACTTAATTTTCTTCATACATATACAGTGGAAAGTCGCGTATCCGGAATCGGCGGGACTTTCCGAAGTCCGTATATTTGATTTTTCTGTATAATTGACCTCCAAGGTAAACAAAGCTTAAAATGATCTGAATCTAAGAAGCAGAAAATAAATAAACATTATTTTTCGGGCAATAATGTTTTAGTATTAGAATGATATCTAATCAATCATAAACAAAATATTAGAAAAAAAATCATTATTGCTATTCTAAAAATAAATATAGAAAACGAAAAAAATTCCCAGTTATGAAAATATTAATTGCTCTCTCCACCATTTTAAACTAGAACGATTCAAGCAAGAATGGGAAATTCTCCTCATTCAATAAGGTGGGTAGGTGGAGAAGAAAAATTCATTTCCTCCTTACTTGTCATTCAAGTTGAGGGCGGGGTAGTGACAAATTCTTATTTTCTCTCCCATCATTGGCTATCAATCAAGCATAAAGGCGTGGCATGCTAATTGGGTTCTCTTTATTTTTTCTTGTGTGTCTAAAGGGGATTCCCCCTCCACTTTAACATTCAAAAAGGTTCCAGGAAATGCCTCTTTTACTAGCCAACTGCATAGAAAGAAGGGGGAGGGAGGGGACTCAGTTGTGGTCTTTTGAAAACAACCCCCCCCCCCTTTCCTGCATTCCAGAGGAAGAGCGTCATGGTCTTAGTAGATCTTCTGTTGATTTATGGGTTCAATGCATAGATCTGCAAAAGCTGAGAAGGGAAAAAACCTTTCAAAAGACTTCGTTTTTTTTTTTAAGGAGAGGGGAAGATGAAGAAATGTTTGTTTATTTTTGATTGGTAAAAAGTGTCCGGGAAATCGACCCTTCCGGAAAAGGGACGTCCGGATATGGGACGTTACACTGTGTATATATATATATATATATATATACACACATGCAGAGCATTAAAAAAATAACAACAAAATCTACATGCCCGTATCAGGTTTGATCGTGTGTCAGTGCCATTTTAATACAGATCAACAACATCAGTAGGGAAAACAGCATGGTGCCAATATACGAAGCTGCAGTCAGAAGCATCCTTCAACCTAAAATAAAATAAACGAAATTTAGTATAAATATTTTTAATTAGCAAAAATAAGTTTTAAAAAGCTGACAAAAAATAACTTGGAAAGCATAAGCTACAAAAAATTACTTATTACTTTATAAAAGCGAGAAGAGTTTTAAAATTTATAAATTTTTGTTAATAAAACTGATGAGCGCAAGATACATGGTAGCTAAGATCTTCAATTAAGTTCTTTATAAAGTCTAACAAAATCAAGAAAAAAGTAACTAATAATTTTAAATATAATTTACTCTTAAAAGATAAGATTTCCAAGTAGTTAAAAAATAAAGAGATACTTTTTCTAAATGCATAAAAAAACCTGGATATACATAGCGTAATTTTGCAGAGATACACCATGGCATTTATGATTTATAAACATTAAACTTTGGTATGCACTGCGTACCCAATGAGGCAGCCTATGCAGTATTTGTTTTTGGAATAATAATACTTGAGCTAGAAAATTCAATTTTGTTCAATTGATTCTCCAAAATTTCATTATTATTCTTAATCTTTTCATGCCTTGCAGCAATCTATTTTTATAATTGATGATCAATAATGATTTAAAGAATTAATGCAGGTGAAAAACAGTTTGCAAGAATGTAACAATAATGCAACATACGTTCCACCCTTCAACCAAAGAAGCCATTAATGAATTCACCTCCCTCAATCACTCCGCTAATAGTCTCTTACAAAGATCGACAGAAATATGATCCCCCCTTCTTTTCTGCTGCAGGCGTGAAGAAAAAATTTGAAATATGCAAGTCATTCTCTAAATCGAATGAGTGAAATGGTAAAATGATCTATCTTAAAGGCCAGCTTTATTATTTTTAATCTCAAAAATATACTATTTCCAAATTTAGAATAAAATGATACAGCATGATGAGCACGTGGATAAAAGAGGAATGTGCAAACTGCTTTTTATTTTACATCTAATGTTTATTTTAAATAATTTTTATTTATTTATAACTTGGACATAATAAATTAACTACAAAAGAAATAATGCATTCACGATCATTTCATGTTTTATTTTTGAGCAATCATTTGTTTATTTTTATAACTATTTTTTTTAAAAATTTTTCAGCTGTTTATCATTTGATAGGCTAAAATTTTAGAAATTTAAAATTAGTAAAAAGAAATAGGATGCATTAATGATTGTTTTATAGTACAATTTTGAGTCAAACAAGACTTATTTTACTTTATTCAATAATTATTTATATTTTTTGAATTATTGTAATGATTTTCAGCTGGGTTTAATCATTTGATTTAATAATATTTAGGTACACAGAATATACATCACGAACCATAAAATATTCAAGGGGTGAATAAATAAATAATGCATTAAATACATGTATATAAAAACATTCCAATCATGTCTAAATGAAATAAAAATTTGAAAATATTGGCCATTTCATCATCTTTAAATGAGCTTAAAATAAATGCATACAAAACAATAAGTATATTCATTTATAGCATGATACTATGCAAATATTAATGAAATTTAAAATAAGTATTAAATAACTTATTTTACGTTACAATGTGAATTCGGATAGAAAAATATAAATAAAGATGTTACTACCTAACAAGTTTTGGCTCTATAGTTTGACAACTAAAAGTGCAATTTAAATTTGTGTTCCACATATTATTTAAAATTTTTAGGTGAGTTTAATTTCAAGTAAAATGTTAAATTTATTATTCATTTTAGTAATCAATATTTTAATAATGAGAAAAAATTATAATACATTAACCAATGTACCTTTTATGCTAAAATTAAATTTTTGAAAGTAAAAAATATGGTAGCATACAACTACATTTTTAAAAAATAAAATATAGTGGCACACTATTTTTCACTTTAAAACAAATAGCTTTTAAAAACAGACATTCTATTTTCCAAACCAAAATTTTAAAGAAAGTTAATAAATCTCTATAGAATAATAAAGATATAGAATAGAAAATTGAAAAAATATCAACTGCTATTTATTTTGTCTTAAATATAGATACATATTCTGTTTCAACTTTATTTAGAAATAATCTATTTCGTAAACTACATTGCATAGGAACAGTAATCACTAAAATAAACTTATTTTACCATGAGAATATCATTCTGAATATTAGTGTACACATTCCCATTAGTACAAAATTTTCATTTTAAAATATAAAAAGATTTCTTTTTTATTTCACATGTTTTGCCAATATAACTTTTGAATTTATAAAGTAGGAAGACAATTAATCAATATATTAACAATATATTAACAATATATAACATTACTTATCAAAAGTAATGTAATTTTATTAGCCAGAAAGAGTATATGTGCAATAATAAATCAAAACATACTGATGGTAATGCAACATTTGAACTATATTCAAAATACTTTTAGAGGAATGGGTGTCACAAGACATACTTTTTCTTTTTTCTTGTGTGTGTTAACATTGTGTTACATTTTTCAAAAACTATTAATTTCAGAAATGCATGCTCTTTGAAACTTTTGACCCAAATAAAAAACATTTTAATTTTTAAAAAATGCAATTTACTTGACTTGAATGACTCTTAGAGCACCAACTACTAATTTTGTGAAAGATATCAGTGTTTTAATTCAAATAATATGTTAATTAAAGTCATTTGTATATTAAAATCCAGTAACTGAAAAATGCAGTTGTTATGGAATTATTCATCATTTTATGTAATTCAAATAAAATAAAATGGATTATAACATGTTTTACTTTTGACTGAAATGTGAAATAATGCTACTATTTGCACTCCTACAGACATAAGCAACCAGTCTTCGTTCTTTTGCACATTTAAACTCACACTTTATAATCAAATAAAAATAATATAAAACTTAGCAAAAGTTTTTTAATTCATTCTTATGCAAAGCTCTTAGCAATATTTTTTTCATATTTCCAATGGGCATTGTAATATTTAACACTAAACAGGGCATTGTAATATTTAATACTAAATTATTTTTTAAACTTTTTGAATGAGTTTAAAACAATCAATTTCTCTAAGTTCAAAGGGGAAGAGAACTTATTAAGCAAGATGGAACTGGACATTACAAATGTTTTTTTTTAATCATTATATTAAATAATTCCACTGCATAAAATGCAATCTATCATACATAGGAATAATTTTACAGGGTGACCACTCAAATCAGATTTCAAATTTCCCTGATTTTTCCAGATAAAAATCTTAAAATTTCCAGGTTTCAGTTTCTTTATTCTAATAAAGTGTAGTCAAGAAAAGTGTCTATAAATTATAAAATATTTTATTCAAAATGTTATTTTTTTAACATATCTTGAAAAAAATAATTTATTTTGACAATTTGGAAAAATTTTTTATTTATTTTTTAATGTTTTGGTACAAAATTTTGAATCAAAAATCATGTATTGACCAACAAAAGAGTAAAATTAAATATTAGTATATAGTTAGTTCTTAAAAAAAGCCTTTTTTTAAAATTAAAATATGTTATAAAAGGTTAAAATGAAATAGAAAAAATTAGCATTAATGCAACAATTGTAACAATTTGTCAATAAACATAGCTGTTAGTGATTGTAAAAAAAAAGTGATTGGTTGGTTTGCTAAGAAAAAATAATTCACAGATTTCTTTTAATGGGAATACAAAAGCTTTCAGAAAAAGAGTGCATTATAAAACCTATTATTATTATTAAATTATAACCAACTAATTTTTGGAGAATTTTATAAAGTTAAAAGTACAAAAACATTTTGTCAAAATGGAAAAAAATTACCATGAAATCATTGGAACAAACTTAAGCCATAATAAATCATTTTTAAGTAAGAGAAAAGTCAATATTTAAAAAGGTTAATTATAAAAAAATTGCTAATTAGATAATTAATTTGCAGCCTATTACTGCAGCAGTATATAAAGTATGAATAAAAAAAAATAAAAAAAAGAAAGAAAGAAAATAAAATAAATAAAAAAATATTTCTAAAAGAAGAAAATTTAACACTAAATATTTATTGGATCAATTCTTTTTGAAAGCATTTTTGATCTTTTATGCTTTTTCACACAATTCAAGAAGTATATTAAAACATTAGCTACATCAGGTCTCTATAAGAGTAATTTGGGTACCTTTTATAACAGTGCCTATTAACACAAAACCCGTAGCAACTAATAATAACACCATTAAAAAATAATCACTGGCATCAATAATATTTTGTTTTATGCTCCACCCATGAAAAAGATAAGCATACTTTATTTTACGTTTTTTTTCTTCAAATTTATTATACAGGTAAGTGTTAAAATTAAGCATCTTAAATTGGACACAATTGAAACAGTCTAAATTAAAAGAAAAACACTTATACCATAATATTGGTGGTTAAAACACATTATGATTTTCGTAGTTCATTTAAACAAATTTAAGAATCCAAGTATTAAGTAAGTGAACTTGATATAGAACTTAAATAAAAGTTTGTAAAAAAAAATTTTTTTTTACGGTAAATTTAGAAAGTAGTTGTTAATTTAAATTCATACAGCATTATAAGTTGATGTAAAATTTTTTATGCTCTAAGGATAATGGAACTAGGTACTTATATTTGTTACAAAATTTTTATATTAATTATTTTAAAAAAGATTTATTACAAATTATTACCTAATAATTATTATGACTGGAAATATAATTGAAATTTGTTCATTTACAAAATTGCCAAAACAAGGTAAAAACAAATGGTTTCAGATAATTTCAAAGTATTTAGATTAAAATTAAGCATTTTTTTGATTGAAACAGTATTGTCATTAACTTTTCTCTCATCTAGTTTAAAAAGTATAAATTTTAATAACTTTGCATTTGTACTGAAAATTTTATTCAGTTTGTACTTCTATTCAAAATATTAGGGCCATGTCACCATAAATATTATTTAATTAAAGTGTATTTTATCTTGCTGAAGATACAATTTCATATTACAGAATTCACTGTAACAGATTTATCTGAAAACAAATTTTCTGTTACCAAATACACAAAGCCAAATGTTAAACAGACACAGATTTACAATTACTGATGCTTTATAAAAAATCATTATAAAAAAAAGTTATTACAATTATAAATTTGAAATAAAATAAATAAAACTGGTATGATCACGAATGACCATCTAGCCTTGAAATGCTTACATAATTTTGTTTGACTTTATGATAAAAAATATCCCTGTCAGTAAAAAAAATTACTAATTTGATTCTTTCTCTACATGCAAAAGTTTCCAAAATACACTAAATTCTTTTTTATCATAAACACTTTATTTTACACATCTCTCCAACATCGTTATTTATAAATCATGAATAATTCGCAGAACTTCAAATTTAACACTAAACATACCATTACCGGTAAAATGACCATTTAAGAATTTTTGCATCGAAAATGTGCTTATCTTATAATTTTTTAACATTTGACTTCATGACTTTTTCTAACAATTATATACAGTTAATATTATATTTTTCTTTTGGTATTTTGTTTGTTTCGAATAATACTTGTCATATACCTGTTTCTACCACAGCCAGTCATTTGACCGGGAGAAAAATTTATAGCTTTATAAGGTTATCGGATCAGAAATTACGATGTAATGCGCATTCAATGTATTGCGTTCGGTGAGTTGCACATTTCTACTAAGACTGTTGCATATTAGTTCAATCAGAATAACTGTGAATTCAAATTTCAAGAAAGTACCTAAAATTTCAGATTTTGACATTTTTGTGAAAGAAAAAGTGGCAAAAACTGTTTTCGTAAGTAGCTTATATTTTATTTTGATAGCTATATTTCCTTTCTAACTAATTGTTAGTTTTTACAAAGAAAAATGTCAAAACAATCAAGACAGCACAAGTTCTTATAAGAAATAATATTAATTATAAGAATTATAATTCTCATAATTATAAGAATAATAATAAGAATTATAGAAATAATAATAATTACAAGAAATATGTCTGTGGAAAATGTACAGTGGAAACACTTTGTATATGTAAAAAATGAGTTTAATATTGAATTAAAAAATTTTATTCTTCGTGTTTGTAATACATAAAAATTGCCAATATACAATTTTATTTAATCATAATAAAGTTTTTTTTAGTTTATTTCTTTCCTAACATCCATATTTTATACATTCAATCAAGAAACATACAGTCATTTGACCGGCTATGGTAGAAATAGGTATAGATTAAGTGATAGTATGCTTAGAGTTAATGAACTTATTCTGCAAAATTAAATGATGTAATATAAGTTTTACTCATAAAATTATGGAATATAAAACTTAAATTTACTATTTATATAGGATCATTAAATTTAATAGAATAAAGTTTTTGAACAATTAAAACAGTGCTCTAATATCCAATAAGAATATATCTGAGATATCCAGATAAAACATACAATTCATAAATGAAAGAAGTCCCTCAGATATCTCATGGATATCTGTGATAAGTCACATGTATGTGTCAGATGTTTCTGGGATATACAACAGATGTCACAATACCCAAATATCTGTTTGATATCTAACAGTTGTAACTCCTGGATTTCAGAGGAGCATTTCATGGATATTCAGAAGATTTGGAAATATCCAGCCTTTTAGTATACGTCTCAAAGATTTTTTGGGAATATTTGATGCTGCACAGGCTTATTTCTGTAATACCATAATAATTATCACCCTTATGGCAGAATTTTTTCGAGCTATCTGCGACAAAACTCTCTAGCATTAATATCTTTCTGCAAGACACTTTTAAGAATAACAAACATATATGTTTCAAATTTAAAATAACAAAATCGCTGTGTTTACAAAAAAAAAAAAAAAAAAAAACTTTATTTATTTTTTAAATAAAACATGCAATAATTTTTAATTTTAATATTATGGGTGATATTCTCTCATTTTGTAGGGGTGGGGTGGACACAAAATTTTTCCTACTTTGCATTTTGTAAATAATCATCACAATAAAAAAATTAATAAAAAGTATGAAATCCAAAGATCAACGAAATTATGCGAATCCGGCTCCACAAATGCGTGTTTTGAATCAGGCTCCTCAAATGCTTCTTTTCAAGATTACCTTATTGTAATAAATAACAGCGCATAAAAAAATATCAGATTTCAAAAAAATGAAGAAATCAATAGCAATAACTGCAAAAAGTAGGATAGAATTATCACCTTAAAAAGTAAATACTCAAATGCACGATACGAATGTTCCGTATTGTTTCAAATATATGGGGATATTTAATATCCAAGTGAAAATCAATATCAATAACTGCTGAAAATACAATTAAAACCTTATATTAATTTACGATAGTATCGGCGTAAATTGAGCATGTCAAAAATTGGTTATCTATATGCATAATTCAAATATTATGTGTAAATTTCTAAAAAGAAAATTAAATATATATTTTTTTTACTTTTCAAAAGAAAGATCTTTTTGCAAGAACTCTAACGTGTTCAGACGGCGTGTCTCTATGATTCTGACACAGGGATTATCACTTCATGTTATTTTATACATTAATATGTGCACTCCAGCGTGTCAATTTTATTGAACTTTTCTACATGTACTACATTTTGTACTTAACTTTTTGAGATATAATTTTTGATCATTTTTCCTTAATTTATAACAACCAGTGTAACTTTTTGCACTATGTCATGAGAAGATCATGTAAAGAACCTACACTCATATTGAGCAAAATCTTCAGGAGCATTAATGCAATAATTATTGGCATGCTTTGTTTTTAAGTGATTGACTCAATATTTTGTTTGAGAAAGTTTGTATAAGAACTGAAATAAGAATAACAAAAAGTAAAAATTTAAAATGCTATACAAACTCAAAGGAAAAAGTATAAAGGGAGACAGTGGTAATAAACAATAGATACTTTTATCAAAATACAACTGGACTCATTTCATCCATGTTTGACTTTTTTGATAGATCTTACTAATTATTTACATTTAAAAAAATATATAATTAGAAAAAACACAAACTGAATCTTATTCAAAACGTTTCACTCTTTCAAATCAATTATAGTTCTAAAATGTAACTGTTTTTACAGTTAACAGAAACTCATCTATGCATTGGAGTTATGCAATTTTTTATTTCTTGCAACAAAAAAAAAAAATCCCAATGAAGAAAACATTAATAAAGAAAAAAAATCATAATATATATTTCTTCCACATCATACAAACTTCAATACAACTATTGAAATAAACTTTGTTGGAAATACAAAAATGTACAGAAATAAAAAATTATCTAAAATTTATATTTTTATAAAAAATTACAAAAAGATATTTTAAAACTTTTTACTTTTTTTTGTACTAATGGTGTATCAGTTTTAATTTTCTGATTTATAAAAATATATTTTGAGCTTTAGATTGATATTATCACAATTCTTTAAGTCATTTTCATATAAGTTTGTGAAATTTCTATTTTGTTTTAATTTCATCACTTTATTAAATAGCATTTCAAAAAGATATTTTAGCAAAAATTACAAAAAGATAATTTAAAACTTTTTACTTTTTTTTTGTACTAATGGTGTATCAGTTTTAATTTTCTGATTTATAAAAATATATTTTGAGCTTTAGATTGATATTATCACAATTCTTTAAGTCATTTTCATATAAGTTTGCGAAATTTCTATTTTGTTTAAATTTCATCACTTTATTAAATAGCATTTCGTATTAGCCCATTTTGAGATATTATCATAAAAGAAAAAAAAAAAAAGAAAGATCAATAAAGTTTTAACTAAGAAATGTTTTATGGAGAATATAGTAAGGATAAATTAATGAATAAGATAAAAATCATAATAAGTGTAAATTATTGCTCTTATTTGCACACAAACAGGAATTTTAACATGTACATTTATTCAAAGGGCTACGGTGGGCCTGGCCTACTTAGATATTTGATTGTCCATCACAGAAATATTGGACATCATCACTTTCCAAACAGAAAAAAATCTTTGTTTCATGAATTATTTTGTTTAATAAGCTGCAACTTACAGGGTATCTACTACATTTTAAATTTTCAAATTCATGACTTTCCATGACAATTCCAAGAATATTCCATGACTTAACAAAGTTACTATTTTCTCCGACAAAAGCACAACAATAAACTTAAAAAAGCATTATAACATTAATTGAAATGATAGGTATAACGAAAATTCATACTCTGCATCTTCATATTTATTTTAAATTTAAAAAACAGAGTAAAGAAAAAGTTGAAGCAATAAAATAGCTGAAAAAAATACAAAAGCAATTTGTTTCTCCTCTTTTTTACTGCAGAAATATATTTTAAAGATGCTTTTCTTGTGTATCGGAGATTAAAGAAATACTCCTGATATTTCTGTTCTCTTATCAGAATAAAAAAAATGGCCAATGACTGGCTTGCTTCAGCTAGAATTTTAAATTGATAAAATAAAATAAAAATAATAACAAAAATTCTGAAATTACAGAAGTTTAAAAGATAATTCGCTCTAGAAATGATGTTTTATCTTTCATTTTTATAAAGAACACCATAATTTTTAAAGAACACAATAAAAACATTTTATATTTTAATAAATATGACTGTGAGTGGGGATTTTGTTACAAATTCAGATATTCGGTATATCATGTAATTGTGTGTGTGTGAGGGGGTAAATTCTATTTTAAAAAGAGAGACTTTTGGGCGCCCTGAATCAATGATTTTTTTAAAATAAATAGTTAAAATCAAGACATTTCATGACAAATTTTGGGTGTGCAGATACCATGAACTTAAACCTGTTTCTCCATAGATCATAAATTGAAAAAGTTTTTGAACTTGTGAACATTTTTTTCCCATTTGCTATTCAAGAAAGCAAGATCAATTAGAAGTCAAAACTAAATGAACACCAAAGATAATTGCCTAACAGTTATTAAATATAATTAACAGTACACAACTGTAAAACCTCAAAAAAAATTTCAAAATCTTTTGAGCTTTGAAACCAAATTTTTTAATTTACACTCATAACTATTCTAATTTATCCAATCTGAAACAAGTGTAATTTAATTCAGGGATTTTGTTCAAGACTATATTAAAAAATTGTATATTAAAATACTACAGCTAATTTATGACATTATTAAAATGAACATACTCATTTTTTTTTTACATCCAATCTTGTCAAGAAATAACATCAGTTGAGTATATGGCCAAGACTTTATTTGTTAAGCTGTTACTGCTCGCCCCTTTTTGACTTGTTCAGCTAGATGCCAAAAATTGATAAAATGAGATATCTACTTAAAGACACGAGAAAAAGAATGACATTTTGTTCACAAATATAGTTTAAAATTACTAAATTTAATTTAAAAGAAATAATTAAGAATAAATCATAGAGCAAAAAAGTTATTTTATAGATTTATTACAGGGTTGCTACTCAAATCTGGGAAGAAAAAAAAAAACTCCCTGCGTTTTCCCTGTATATGTTATACACAATATACTAAGAGGAAACACACAATTACTGCGTAAATTTGTATGCTATATCAGGATAACTAATACTAGCTTTAATTGCTAGAAAAACTTAAATAAGGAATAGTTTAACATACATAAAAAATAAAAAAAATACAGCAAATAAAATAGTAAAGTATAACTGAACTATATTTAAATACCCCATAGATTGCACTTAAAGAGGACAACATTTTGTAAAAAAAGAAAATAAGAAATAAATATTCCTTGCATTTTCCCTGTTAATTTAGTTGATTTTTTAATTATCTTTATTTTCCAGGTTTCCCCTATTCTCCCTGTGGAGTGGCGACCCTGTATTTTATTTTCATTTCCTTAATTTAATTTTAGACGTTAGATACCAACTATTTTATAAGTTTTTAAGCAAATGTCAAAAGACTATGTCAATCAAACAATGTTCAACATTCATATGCAGGGGTCTGTCCACGTTGAATTTACTACCGCTTAGCGGTACCTTCACAAATTCAATTTTAGGAAAAACGGTAATTTCACAAATTCAACTTTAGGAAAAACGGTAGTTTCACAAAGTACTTTTTCTTAGGATTTTATTTTTGTATCCTTAAGAAGCGATAAACCTATATTTTTCCCATCATAAATCTATATTTTTCCTATCCATTTCGGATCATCCGCGAGGATGATCCGAAGACATGCCATCACCATTTTTCATCCTCTGGAGAGGCGATGACCTCTGCTTCGGTAGCCTGATGACATGCGAAGTCAATCACTTTGCTTGAAACAGTTTAACGAGGACCGATACAGCACACTCTCGGTCCCTTTGCAAGCTGATCAAAGAGGTTACTCACCCGCACACTGACCGCAGCCAGTGATGCTTGACTTCAGTGTTCTATTGGGATCTTGATGATTAGTCAGTTCACTGCGGGACTCTCAGTGCATTTGCAGCTATGCAAAACAATAGTTATGAAGCCCCAACGTTATCACAGCCATTAGGATGAAGTCTATTAAGGCCTATTTAATCCTAAAAATAAAATATATTATTAATAAAATATATAATAAAATAAATATATGTTGTGGGAAACTATCAACAGTTTGAAATTTCTAACTTTTTGGATTGATTAAATAGATCGGCATCATAAGAACTAAATACTGCAATGAACTTGATTAAAATTTATAAGGTTTATGCCAATATGGCAACAATTTTCGTAAAATGTTCTACAAATGTCACCCATATGCATGGGTGCCAAATTTGTCGAAATGTTAGGAATTAGCAAAATAATAATGAAAAAGTTTTTTTTATATTGAATTCCATGCGTTAAAAAAAAAATTCTAATTTTATTATTCTAAGCTGAAGGTTTCGGTAGCGAATATTATAGAAATAAATAAGTTCTTCCGAGCGTTGCAGGGTGGCCACAGTCTGGAAAATTTTTAAAAGAGACGCCAATTACTTAATGAGGTTATTGTAAGTTTCAAAGGCTTTAATTTTAGGGAAATTTCAGGAATACAATTTGTCAACTGTAACATAAATTTACAAATATTTTTGGATGACAATTGCTACCAGCTTTTAAATTTTTCTGGAAAGTGGCTACACTTGGAAGGTTTCTCCACCCACCCCCCTTTTCCATGAGATGAAGCATTTAAAATTGAAATGTTTAAATTTAAAATTTACGTGCTTTCTGTGGACTGACAGCGAGATTTGTCTATCAGCTAAAAGAAATATCTTTTGGGCTTTGAGAATGTACTTTATTTAGGAATTTTTAGATAATTAATTTTTAGTATATTTTGTTAATTTCACAGTTTTTCTTATTATCTAAACTCAACATTTTACTCAGTATGTTGAATTTATTTACAAATGTTATAGCTTTTTTTTCTTTTTTTTTTACAAAATTTTAATAAACAGTACTACTAAATCATTATGGAGTAAGTTTTTAAATCTTTTGGATAGCGAGGAACGGGATAGTGAGGAAAAATCATTTTACATAGCTTATATTATAACAATGGTAAAAGTATACTTAATGTGTATAATAATTATTCTTAATGTTGCTGATAAAAATTACTTTACATGATATTTACTATTTTGGACAATGTATTTGTCAACAAAAAGAAAGTTAAGTTCCCTTTTATGTATAACATGCATTGCAGTGTAATGATATTGAAGTGTATGGTTTTAATTTTTTATGTTGATAGAAGTCAATGAAAACTGCATTTATCTAAAAACAGAGAGCTTTAAATGCAATTTTTTTAATAATATTTATTAATGCAAATAAATTCTAGGGAAGTTTCATTATTATATGTGTCCCGATTTCTCTTTTTTATTCTATGCAGCTGTCTCTTATCTCATAGCCTGTGTACCATAACATAAATTATGCAAACATAAAGTTTTATTTTTCCCCTTCAAGTTTATCAACCATATTAAGATCTCGGTACACACTAAAAGAATAGTACTCCCATTGGTCTACTAAATTTTTATTGTTTGGTGTGGCTTTAAAAACTTATAATACTATAATTTATGCCTGACTAAGTTCTACTAGATAACAGAAAAGTCTGAAGCATCGGAAACAGGCTTCCCCGACCCAGGGATGACTATTTCCTCCAATCAGATAGCTTATTATAGTCACTACCTAGGCTTGTTATAAGAGTGAGAAAAGAATAAAAAAGCTAAAATACACATATCAACTCGTGAAAAAATAATTTAAAAAAAGTATGCAAAACTCATTTTCAAAATTTACATACTTATTTAAAGTTATAATTTGTGCACATTAACAGTCTAACAAACCAAAGATTATCATGATTAAATAGGATAACATAGTAAAGTAAAACAAAATAATGCAGAAATATTAAGAAAAATAGACACTAAAGATTTTTTTAATTTTTTATTCAGGAACTTTTTTCTAAAGTTTAAAAAGTTTGAAATTTTGTCCAGGGACAAGTCAGATGAATCTCTTGCCTGGCTATAAAAGAAATCAGCTATAAAACTGAAATGTTATAAATATATTACACCAAAGACCGTAATAATCTTCATTTAGTAACAATCTTTAATAATTAAGAGTTTAAAAAAAAAAAGGATGGGAGATTTTGACTTGAAAATATTTCATATTTCATGCAAATTTTGCACTTAATACACAATAGAATTATTTACTTAATGGACAGAAAACATTGAGAAAAATATTATAAAACTTTAAAATGGCGAGCATAAATTATTAAATTGATCGTTAATTTTTGTAAAGATTTAAAAAATTTTTAGCTGAAGCAATGTAACAAAAGCAAAAGAAACATTAAATAAATTGTATGTGAAAACTAAGAACTAATCTATAAAAATAAGCAGGCTTTAAATAAAATACTTTCTTCAACAAATAATTTGAATGAAATGCTTATTATTTTACCATACTTAGTCAAAAACTACAATTTAAAAGAAAAACAAAAATTTTAAATACAGAAATGTTTAATAAATATAAATTATTATATCTTCCTTTTACAAAGTAAATATTATGTTTAAAAAAAAAGCCACAAAATATAAGTAAACAGCAAAAAAATGAGAAATAATTACACCTGCATAAACAAATATTTTTGATGAAAAATGTAGACCTCCAACTTTTTTTTAACACATAAAAATTTAAATAAAATAATTAAATTTCTTGCGCCTAGCTAACTGAAAAATACCTTGTTTTCGTACCCTCTTGTTCACCAATACCACAAGGATAAATAGATACAGAACCTCTGTTCATCATCCAGTGCACATTTCAAACTATTTAACTGAGAATATGCTCTGAAAGAGAATAGAAAAATGTTATAAAATTTCAACTAAACATCCATAGAAAAGTATATAACAATGTTTTCGAGTAAAGACATGACAACTTACTTCATTGAAATGAAGTAAATTTTCATGCCTGGGGAAAAAAATCAAAACTGAAGCAAAGAGGACAAGGTTATTAACAGTGGAGAAAACGCTAAAGTCAAAGTTGGCATGCATTAGACAATTGACTGTTTTATCCAGATTTAAACACAGTTTTAACACACATATCAGAAACCTAAAATTTTAGGTAAGAAAATAATTATTAGCTAATATGAATGTGAAGTAATTATAAATAAATAAACATAGAAAATAACAAGTGATCAACTATGATGTTCAATGGTTCTGACATTAACCCCCCTTTTGGTTTTCACAATCACTGTTGAAAATCGTAAGTTTTGGTGAAGAGGATGATTGATTATCAATAGTAAATATTGAATAATTATGACTAAGAATTTGCAAAATTGCAATTTATCTAATTTACTACTAGAAAAATGTATAGAAATTGAAAAAAATTATGATTTTTTTTTTCAGAACAAAGTGCAGTCACTGAAATATACAAAGTATAATAAATAAAGTTATGAAATAAAAAAAAATAGAAGTAAATTTTGTTTCCTCCCCACAGATCTTATAAAATAAGTCAGAGTTTAACAGATGTAACAGTTGCTACAGTCAAATTTTTAATTTTCACTTCAAATCTATTGCAGTTTATTAGTAGTATATTTCATTTGAATTACCTATATGATAACTAAAATTTATTGAGAATAATCTATTTGATTAAATTTGTGTGAATACAATATTTTCATATTAAGTTATGCTGAAGCTACCAAATATTATACACTCATTTTTAAATTATTTTGCACACAAGCAATGGACAGATTTAGTTTTATCTTATGCTTAGCAAAGTGCTTCTTGTTAAAATTCTTAGTTGAACTATTACGGAATTAGTTGCAAATCACAGTTTTTCAAATTTTTACATTTTATGCAGATTCTTAAAATAGAGATACTTAAATAATTTCAAATAGAGACCTGCTTTTACAAAAAAAAAAAAAAAAAAACCAGAAATTTAGAATTACAGGCTTCTAAAGATCTGCAGTTTCATCAAAGCTAGTGAAATCACCGGAGTATTGGGAAATTTATTTTAATAACTGTACTAAATATTGTTATCAACTTGATAAAGTACTTTAACTGATTGATTGAAAAAAATTTATCGATTTATACGAGTAAATGATATAATGATTACATAGCAAAATTATTCTGTAAAATATATATAACTGTGCACTTTACAGTATAAAATTTTTTAGATTATTATTGCTAAATAAAATATGCAAGTTATTTTTTGGCATCGAATTATCATTGAATAAACCAACTTAATAATTGTGGGCAAAAAATTTTCAATTCGACTAAAAAGTTCTTCAGATATGACGAAATATTCGAAACATAAAACTTAACATCAATGGGTACAAATTTTGGACTACTCTCCTGACCAAACTATTGGGACCTTTTCCACGATTGTGGGTCAGAAATCCTAATTCTTCAGAATATTTTGGGAATCAGATACCTTAATCCATCTGATTTTGTACCTTAAAATGTCATCTGCACAAATTAATTGCCATGTTTGAGATCACCCTTTCAAACCATTAGGACTGAGTCAGAGAATGTGATGATCTGATCATTAGATCAAAAATCATCCTGGGTGGTCTGCTTATTTTTTTCACGCTGCACACATGAGCATGAAAAACAAATAATGTGAATTACAAAAAAAAATTCACAGGTTAAGATTATACAATTATTAGTGACAACTTTAGTTTTAATTAAGCTAAGAAATCTGTCTAAGTTGTACCATCAATATTCCGACGAATAACAACTACCAACTCAACAATTAGAACAATAGTAATTATCTGTAATGTAAACTTAACAGTTATAATATATCGAACATAATAACCTTAAAATATAAATAATACATTAGTCATTAAGAAAGCAAATAAATTATTTTAGATACATTTTTAATATATGATGTATAATATGAATAATAATTATATTAGTAATTAAAATGCAAATATTATGCATGATTGAAATAATTATGTAGATGGATGTTTAATAAAATATCTTTAATGACAAAAAAGAAACATGTCACTGGTTTTTATAAGTTTTTGCCACATTTCGACAAACAGTTTATTATACTTTTCGACAGGTTTTTGACATGTCGTGTCAAAACCAGCTTTTGATGCAAAAACTAAAACCCTGGATAGTAAATGAAATCTCTCCAGGAATTTTTCCATATCACAAGAACCTGTCGTGCAAACTGCAATTGCCAATGCATTTAATAGATTTTAAAATCTCAATTTAAAGAAAAAAAGATATACAAGCTTGATTGGAGGTCATGAGATATATATCCTTCAAGTTGGTCCTCGTCTGTAATGTGTCCAGTACCTTGTAAACCACTGCCCAGAAGTTGCAAATATTTGGAGATTATTCAGCTACAGATCATGATAGGGAAATTTTCCCATTGCCCAAGAATATATATGTTTTTTTCCTTCCGAGTAACACTTTTTCCTAGAGAAATAACAAAATTAAAACAACTTTTTTTAAAACATCTCATAATTACAATCTAATTGATAATATAGATTGTAATTAAGATTTTCAAGTTATAATAAATCTTTTTCAAATATGTGATAACAAAATACAATAAGCAAGAAAAATAAATTTAACGGCTTAAAACAGCTGTAATCCTTTAATATTTTACATAAACAATATAAAGACTTTTTTTTAAAAAAATTATGATCTAAAGAATTATTCAAATATAATGAATTTTAATTAATACAACTAAATATAACAGGTACACAACTCCAAATCACAAAATTAATTCACAACTACTAATAGCATAGAAATTTTTATAATCATATAATGTTAAGTATGAATGCTTAAACGAAATTTTAAATATAATATACTACTTATATTACACCTACAATTTAGAAAAATTTAAAAATGAAAATTATTACATTTTATATCTTTTAAGAAAATCAATATCGACTCTTCGCCAACTTGCCGTAGCTATGATAATATCCCCGAAATATGCATGGTATCCCCCAAAATGTTTAAATTAGTTCCGTGACAATTTTTAACATTTTGTGGGGGAAAATAAAACTAACCAAGCATATAGCTTCATCAAATGCATACTGCTTAAAGTTCCTTAAGGGAATTCCAAAGATACGAGGGATTTCTTCAACGAGGTCCATTCTTCATCGTATTATAAAATTAGAATCTTATTTTTCGAAGTTTATTGAAAGAAAAAAAAATTTAAATTTTATTCTCGAATTCACATTTCGTGTGTTTTGATTACGCCGTTTCCGACCTTCTATTTCTGTTACATTACTTCTTTAATTTTAAAACATTTGCTCAGCCTGGTGCAGTAGAGCAACTAGCTATTCCGTTATTTAATCTAAAGGGACATTCTCACTGTACGAAACAAATTCGCTATTGGGAACTCTCAAAAATGTGGAGCAAAATCTGAGCAAATTTTCAAAAAAATTTCTTTTTTTCTTCTTCCGATTAGTTTGCATTTTATTATTTTTTTCAACTTGTTTTTCTATATTTAAGAGGGTCCTACATATAATAAATATATTTTTCCAATTGAGAAAATGGCAGGTTCCAATCCCAGCTTCATAAACTTTTCAAAAAAATTTCTTTTTCTTCCGATTATTTTGCATTATATTATTTTTTTCAATGTGTTTTTCCATATTTTAGTGGGTCTTACATATAGGAAATAATTTTTTTTAAATTGGTAAAATGGCGAATAATGGGTGAAAACTGGAAAAATCAAGGAAAATTGACTTATTTCCATTGTTGTAAATTATTTTTACAACATATTCGACAGTTTCTCAAGCGTAATGTGTTCTATAAGTAGAATCGTGCATCTTTCTTTGTTAAAGAACGCATAATGGAATAATAATAAAAAAATAAATAATAAAAAAATAAATAATAAAATAAAATGGCGGGCGGGGGTTCGAATTTCGAAGCCGTTTAACTCTCTTTAATATTAAGTTATAATTTTCAAACAGGGACCCTAAGTAGGGGGCAAGGGTCCAAACATGTCCGCGGGAGCAAATTTTTATAGGTTAATTATAGGTGCAAATTTTTGTAGGTGCAGGGGACCCCTCAAAGGTCTATTGAATAGCTGACCGTCAGAGGGCATTTGAAGCGAAATCGTGAATGCCTTCTTGTGTGCGAGTGGTCAGGTGGTCAAGACACCGGAGTAGTAACTGACGGCTGGCGCGAGGGGGCGCAGGTTCGAATCCCAGCTTTATCAAATTTCAAAAAAAAAATTTTTCTTTCGCCTATTTTGCATTATATTATTTTTTCAATGTGTTCTTCCATATTTTAGTGGGTCCTACATATAGGAAATAATTTTTTTAAATTGGTAAAATTTCGAACAATGTGTAAAAACAGGAAAAATCCATGAACATTGGCTATTTCTATTGTTTTAAACTATTTTTACAATATATTCGACAGTTTATGATGAGTAAGGTGTTCTGTAAATAGAATCGTGCATCTTTCTTTGTTAAAGAACGCATAAAGGAATAATAATAAAATTTAAAAAAATAGCGGACTGGGGTTCGAATTTCGAAGTCGTCTAACTCTCCTTAATATTAAGTTATAATTTTCAAACTCGGACCCTAAGTAGGGGTCAATGGTCAAAACATGTCCGCTGGAGCAAATTTTTATATGTTAATTAGGGGGTGCAGGGGACCCCTCAAAGTTTTATTGCATAGCTGACCGTCAGAAGTCTTTTGAAGCGAAATCGCGAGTGCCTTCTAGTGTGCGAGTGGTCTGGTGGTCAAGACGCCGGAGTAGTACCTGACGGCTAAGACGAGGGGGCGCAGGTTCGAATCCCAGCTTAATCAGCTTTTTAAAAAAATTTCTTTTTTTTTCTTCTGATTATTTTGCGTTATATTATTTTTTCAATGTGTTTTTCCATATATTAGTGGGTCCAACATAAAGGAAATAATTTTTTTAAATTGGTAAAATTTCGAATAATGTGTAAAAACTGGAAAAATCTATAAAAACTGGAAAAATCTATAAAAACTGGCTTCTTTTCATTGTTTTAAATTATTTTTACAATATATTCGAGAGTTTATGATGCGAAAGGTGTGCTATAAGTAGAATCTTGCATCTTTCTTTGTTAAAGAACGCATAATGGAATAATAATAATAAAAAAAAAAAATGGCGGACTGGTGTTCGAATTTCGAAGCCGTCTAACTCTCCTTAATATTAAGTTATAATTTTCAAACTCTGACCCTCAGTAGGGGTCAATGGTCAAAACATGTCCGCTGGAGCAAATTTTTATATGTTAATTAGGGGGTGCAGGGGACCCCTCAAAGTTTTATTGCACAGCTGACCGTCAGAGGTCTTTTGAAGCGAAATCGCGTCTGTCTTCTAGTGTGCGAGTGGTCTGGTGGTCAAGACACCGGAGTAGTAACTGACGGCTGGGGCGAGGGGGCGCAGGTTCGAATCCCAGCTTTATGAACTTTTCAATAAAATTTCTTTTTTTCTTCTTCCGATTATTTTGCATTATATTATTTTTTCAATGTGTTTTTCTACATCTTAGACGATCCTACATAAAGGAAATAATTTTTTTAAATTGGTAAAATTTCGAATAATGTGTAAAAACTGGAAAAATCCATAAAAACTGGCTTATTTTCATTGTTTTAAATTATTTTTACAATATATTCGAGAGTTTATGTTGCGAAAGGTGTGCTATAAGTAGAATCTTGCATCTTTCTTTGTTAAAGAACGCATAATGGAATAATAATAAAATAAAAAAAATGGCGGCCTGGGGCTCGAATTTCGAAGTCGTCTAACTCTCCTTAATATTAAGTTATAATTTTCAAACTCGGATCCTAACTAGGGGTCAATGGTCAAAACATGTCCGCAGGAGCAAATTTTTATATGTTAATTAAGGGGTGCAGGGGACCCCTCAAAGTTTTATTGCATAGCTGACCGTAAGAGTTCTTTTGAAGCGAAATCGCGACTGCCTTCTAGTGTGCGAGTGTTCTGGTGGTCAAGACACCGGAGTAGTACCTGACGGCTAAAGCGAGGGGGCGCAGGTTCGAATCCCAGCTTAATCAACTTTTTTTTAAAAAAATTTTTTTTTCTTCCGATTATTTTGCATTATATTATTTTTTCAATGTGTTTTTCCATATTTTAGTGGGTCCTACATAAAGGAAAAAATTTTATTAAATTGGTAAAATTTCGAATAATGTGTAAAAACTGGAAAAATCCATAAAAACTGGCTTATTTTCATTGTTTTAAATTATTTTTACAATATATTCGAGAGTTTATGTTGCGAAAGGTGTGCTATAAGTAGATTCTTGCATCTTTCTTTGTTAAAGAACGCATAATGGAATAATAATAAAATTTAAAAAAAATGGCGGACAGGGGTTCGAATTTCAAAGCCGTCTAACTCTCCTTAATATTAAGTTATAATTTTCAAACTCGGACCCTAAGTAGGGGTCACTGTTCAAAACATGTCTGCTGGAGCAAATTTTTATATGTTAATTAGGGGGTGCAGGGGACCCCTCAAAGTTTTATTGCATAGCTGACCGTCAGAGCTCTTTTCAAGCGAAATCGCGACTGCCTTCTAGTGTGCGAGTGGTCTGGTGGTCAAGACACCGGAGTAGTACCTGACGGCTAAGGCGAGGGGGCGCAGGTTCGATTACCAGGTTAATCAGCTTTTTTAAAAAATTTCTTTTTTTTTCTTCCAATTATTTTGCATTATATTATTTTTTCAATGTGTTTTTCCATATTTTAGTGGGTCCTACCTAAAGGAAATAATTTTTTTAAATTGGTAAAATTTCGAATAATGTGTAAAAACTGGAAAAATCCATAAAAACTGGCTTATTTACATTGTTTTAAATTATTTTTACAATATATTCGAGAGTTTATGTTGCGAAAGGTGTGCTATAAGTAAAATCTTGCATCTTTCTTTGTTAAAGAACGCATAATGGAATAATAATAAAATAAAAAAAATGGTGGCCTGGGGTTCGAATTTCGAAGCCGTATAACTCTCCTTAATATTAAGTTATAATTTTCAAACTCGGACCCTAAGTAGGGGTCAATGTTCAAAACATGTCTGCTAGAGCAAATTTTTATATGTTAATTAGGGGGTGCAGGGGACCCCTCAAAGTTTTATTGCATAGCTGACCGTCAGAGTTCTTTTGAAGCAAAATCGCGACTGCCTTCTAGTGTGCGAATGGTATGGTGGTCAAGACACCGGAGTAGTACCTGACGGCTAAGGCGAGGGGGCGCAGGTCGAATCCCAGCTTAATCAGCTTTTTAAAAAAATTTCTTTTTTTTTCTTCCGATTATTTTGCATTATATTATTTTTTCAATGCGTTTTTCCATATTTTAGTGGGTCCTACATAAAGGAAATAATTTTTTTAAATTGGTAAAATTTCGAATAATGTGTAAAAACTGGAAAAATCCATAAAAACTGGCTTATTTTCATTGTTTTAAATTATTTTTACAATATATTCGAGAGTTTATGTTGCGAAAGGTGTGCTATAAGTAGAATCTTGCATCTTTCTTTGTTAAAGAACGCATAATGGAATAATAATAATTAAAAAAAAATGGCTGACTGGGGTTCGAATTTCGAAGCCGTCTAACTCTCCTTAAAACTAAGTTATAATTTTCAAACTCGGACCCCAAGTAGGGGTCAAAGTTCAAAACATGTCTGCTGGAGCAAATTTTTATATGTTAATTAGGGGGTGCAGGGGACCCCTCAAAGTTTTATTGCATAGCTGACCGTCAGAGCTCTTTTGAAGCGAAATCGCGACTGCCTTCTAGGGTGCGAGTGGTCTGCTGGTCAAGACACCGGAGTAGTACCTGACGGCTAAGGCGAGGGGGCGCAGGTTCGAATCCCAGCTTAATCAGCTTTTTTAAAAAATTTCTTTTTTTTTCTTCCAATTATTTTGCATTATATTATTTTTTCAATGTGTTTTTCCATATTTTAGTGGGTCCTACATAAAGGAAATAATTTTTTTAAATTGGTAAAATTTCGAATAATGTGTAAAAACTGAAAAAATTCATAAAAAGAGGCTTATTTTCATTGTTTTAAATTTTTTTTTACAATATATTCGAGAGTTTATGTTGTGAAAGGTGTGCTTTAAGTAGAATCTTGCATCTTTCTTTGTTAAAGAACGCACAATGGAATAATAATAAAATAAAAAAAAAATGGCGGACTGGGGTTCGAATATCGAAGCCGTCTAACTCTCCTTAATATTAAGTTATAATTTTCAAACTCGGACCCTAGGTAGGGGTCAATATTCAAAACATGTGTGCTGGAGCAAATTTTTGTATGTTAATTAGGGGGTGCAGGGGACCCCTCAAAGTTTTATTGCATAGCTGACCGTCAGAGCTCTTTTGAAGCGAAATCGCAACTGCCTTCTAGTGTGCGTGTGGTCTGGTGGTCAAGACACCGGAGTAGTACCTGACGGCTAAAGCGAGGGGGCGCAGGTTCGAACCCCAGCGTAATCAGCTTTTTAAAAAAATTTCTTTTTTTTTCTTCCGATTATTTTGCATTATATTATTTTTTTAATGTGCTTTTCCATATTTTAGTGGGTCCTACATAGAGGAAATAATTTTTTTAAATTGGTAAAATTTCGATTAATGTGTAAAAACTGAAAAAATCCATAAAAACTGGCTTATTTTCATTGTTTTAAATTATTTTTACAATATATTCGAGAGTTTATGTTGCGAAAGGTGTGCTATAAGTAGAATCTTGCATCTTTCCTTGTTAAAGAACGCATAATGGAATAATAATAAAATTAAAAAAATGGCGGACTGGGGTTCGAATTTCGAAGCCGTCCAACTCTCCTTAATATTAAGTTATAATTTTCAAACTCGGACCCTAAGTAGGGGCCAATGTTCGAAACATGTCTGCTGGAGCAAATTTTTATATGCTTATTAGGGGGTGCAGGGGACCCCTCAAAGTTTTATTGCATAGCTGACCGTCAGAGCTCTTTTGAAGCGAAATCGCGACTCTCTTCTAGTGTGCGAGTGGTCTGGTGGTCAAGACACCGAAGTAGTACCTGACGGCTAAGGCGAGGGGGCGCAGGTTCGAATCCCAGCTTAATCAGCTTTTTAAAAAAATTTCTTTTTTTTTCTTCCGATTATTTTGCATTATATTATTTTTTCAATGTTTTTTACCATATTTTAGTGGGTCCTACATAAAGGAAATAATTTTTTTAAATTGGTAAAATTTCGAATAATGTGTAAAAACTGAAAAAATCCGTAAAAACTGGCTTATTTTCATTGTTTTAAATTTTTTTTTACAATATATTCGAGAGTTTATGTTGTGAAAGGTGTGCTTTAAGTAGAATCTTGCATCTTTCTTTGTTAAAGAACGCACAATGGAATAATAATAAAATAAAAAAAAATGGCGGACTGGGGTTCGAATTTCGAAGCCGTCTAACTCTCCTTAATATTAAGTAATAATTTTCAAACTCGGACCCTAGGTAGGGGTCAATATTCAAAACATGTGTGCTGGAGCAAATTTTTGTATGTTAATTAGGGGGTGCAGGGGACCCCTCAAAGTTTTATTGCATAGCTGACCGTCAGAGCTCTTTTGAAGCGAAATCGCAACTGCCTTCCAGTGTGCGAGTGGTCTGGTGGTCAAGACACCGGAGTAGTACCTGACGGTTAAAGCGAGGGGCCACAGGTTCGAATCCCAGCGTAATCAGCTTTTTAAAAAAAATTCATTTTTTTTTCTTCCGATTATTTTGCATTATATTATTTTTTCAATGTGTTTTTCCATATTTTAGTGGGTCCTACATAGAGGAAATAATTTTTTTAAATTGGTAAAATTTCGAATAATGTGTAAAAACTGGAAAAATCCATAAAAACTGGCTTATTTTCATTGTTTTAAATTATTTTTACAATATATTCGAGAGTTTATGTTGCGAAAGGTGTGCTATAAGTAGAATCTTGCATCTTTCTTTGTTAAAGAACGCATAATGGAATAATAATAAAATAAAAAAAATGGCGGACTGGGGTTCGAATTTCGAAGCCGTCCAACTCTCCTTAATATTAAGTTATAATTTTCAAACTCGGACCCTAAGTAGGGGCCAATGTTCGAAAATGGTCTGCTGGAGCAAATTTTTATATGCTAATTAGGGGCTGCAGGGGACCCCTCAAAGTTTTATTGCATAGCTGACCGTCAGAGCTCTTTTGAAGCGAAATCGCGACTGCCTTCTAGTGTGCGAGTGGTCTGGTGGTCAAGACACCGAAGTAGTACCTGACGGCTAAGGCGAGGGGGCGCAGGTTCGAATCCCAGCTTAATCAGCTTTTTAAAAAAAATTCTTTTTTGTTCTTCCAATTATTTTGCATTATATTATTTTTTCAATGTGTTTTACCATATTTTAGTGGGTCCTACATAAAGGAAATAATTTTTTTAAATTGGTAAAATTTCGAATAATGTGTAAAAACTGAAAAAATCCATAAAAACTGGCTTATTTTCATTGTTTTAAATTTTTTTTTACAATATATTCGAGAGTTTATGTTGTGAAAGGTGTGCTTTAAGTAGAATCTTGCATCTTTCTTTGTTAAAGAACGCATAGTGGAATAATAATAAAATAAAAAAAAATGGCAGACTGGGGTTCGAATTTCGAAGCCGTCTAACTCTCCTTAATATTAAGTTATAATTTTCAAACTCGGACCCTAAGTAGGGGCCAATGTTCGAAACATGTCTGCTGGAGCAAATTTTTATATGCTAATTAGGGGCTGCAGGGGACCCCTCAAAGTTTTATTGCATAGCTGACCGTCAGAGCTCTTTTGAAGCGAAATCGCGACTGCCTTCTAGTGTGCGAGTGGTCTGGTGGTCAAGACACCGAAGTAGTACCTGACGGCTAAGACGAGGGGGCGCAGGTTCGAATCCCAGCTTAATCAGCTTTTTAAAAAAAATTCTTTTTTTTTTCTTCCAATTATTTTGCATTATATTATTTTTTCAATGTGTTTTACCATATTTTAGTGGGTCCTACATAAAGGAAATAATTTTTTTAAATTGGTAAAATTTCGAATAAAGTGTAAAAACTGAAAAAATCCATAAAAACTGGCTTATTTTCATTGTTTTAAATTTTTTTTTACAATATATTCGAGAGTTTATGTTGTGAAAGGTGTGCTTTAAGTAGAATCTTGCATCTTTCTTTGTTAAAGAACGCATAGTGGAATAATAATAAAATAAAAAAAAATGGCAGACTGGGGTTCGAATTTCGAAGCCGTCTAACTCTCCTTAATAATGAGATATAATTTTCAAACTCGGACCCTAGGTAGGGGTCAATATTCAAAACATGTGTGCTGGAGCAAATTTTTTTTGTTAATTAGGGGGTGCAGGGGACCCCTCAAAGTTTTACTGCATAGCTGACCGTCAGAGCTCTTTTGAAGCGAAATCGCGACTGCCTTCTAGTGTGCGAGTTTTCCGGTAGTCAACACACCGGAGTAGTACCTGACGGCTAAGGCGAGGGGGCGTAGGTTCGAATCCCAGCTTAATCAGCTTTTTAAAAAAATTTCTTTTTTTTTCTTCCGATTATTTTGCATTATATTATTTTTTCAATGTGTTTTTCCATATTTTAGTGGGTCCTACATAATTGAAATAATTTTTTTAAATTGGTAAAATTTCGAATAATGTGTTAAAAACTGGAAAAATCCATAAAAACTTGCTTATTTTCAATGTTTTAATTTATTATTACAATATATTCGAGAGTTTATGTTGCGAAAAGTGTTCTATAAGTAGAATCTTGCATCTTTCTTTGTTAAAGAACGCATAATGGAATAATAATAAAATTAAAAAAAATGGCGGACTGGGGTTCGAATTTCGAAGCCGTCTAACTCTCCTTAATATTCAGTTATAATTTTCGAACTCGGACCCTAAGTAGGGGTCAATGGTCAAAACATGTCTGTTGGAGCAATTTTTTATATGTTAATTAGGGGGTGCAGGGGACCCCTCAAAGTTTTATTGCATAGCTGACCGTCAGAGCTCTTTTGAAGCGAAATCGCGACTGCCTTCTAGTGTGCGAGTGGTCTGGTGGTCAAGACACCGGAGTAGTACCTGACGGCTAAGGCGAGGGGGCGCAGGTTCGAATCCCAGCTTAATCAGCTTTTTAAAAAAATTTCTTTTTTTTTCTTCCGATTATTTTGCATTATATTATTTTTTCAATGTGTTTTTCCATATTTTAGTGGGTCCTACATAAAGGAAAAAATTTTTTTAAATTGGTAAAATTTCGAATAATGTGTAAAAACTGGAAAAATCCATAAAAACTGGCTTATTTTCATTGTTTTAAATTATTTTTACAATATATTCGAGAGTTTATGTTGCGAAAGGTGTGCTATAAGTAGAATCTTGCATCTTTCTTTGTTAAAGAACGCATAATGGAAAAATAATAAAATTAAAAAAAATGGCTAACTGGGGTTCGAATTTCGAAGCCGTCTAACTCTCCTTAATATTAAGTTATAATTTTCAAACTCGGACCCTAAGTAGGGGCCAATGTTCGAAACATGTCTGCTGGAGCAAATTTTTATATGCTAATTAGGGGGTGCAGGGGACCCCTCAAAGTTTTACTGCATAGCTGACCGTCAGAGCTCTTTTGAAGCGAAATCGCGACTGCCTTCTAGTGTGCGAGTTTTCCGGTAGTCAACACACCGGAGTAGTACCTGACGGCTAAGGCGAGGGGGCGCAGGTTCGAATCCCAGCTTAATCAGCTTTTTAAAAATATTTCTTTTTTTTTCTTCCGATTATTTTGCATTATATTATTTTTTCAATGTGTTTTTCCATATTTTAGTGGGTCCTACATAATTGAAATAATTTTTTTAAATTGGTAAAATTTCGAATAATGTGTTAAAAACTGGAAAAATCCATAAAAACTTGCTTATTTTCAATGTTTTAATTTATTATTACAATATATTCGAGAGTTTATGTTGCGAAAAGTGTGCTATAAGTAGAATCTTGCATCTTTCTTTGTTAAAGAACGCATAATGGAATAATAATAAAATAAAAAAAATGGCGGACAGGGGTTCGAATTTCGAAGCCGTCTAACTCTCCTTAATATTAAGTTATAATTTTCGAACTCGGACCCTAAGTAGGGGTCAATGGTCAAAACATGTCTGCTGGAGCAATTTTTTATATGTTAATTAGGGGGTGCAGGGGACCCCTCAAAGTTTTATTGCATAGCTGACCGTCAGAGCTCTTTTGAAGCAAAATCGCGACTGCCTTCTAGTGTGCGAGTGGTCTGGTGGTCAAGACACCGGAGTAGTACCTGACGGCTAAGGCGAGGGGGCGCAGGTTCGAATCCCAGCTTAATCAGCTTTTTAAAAAAATTTCTTTTTTTTTCTTCCGATTATTTTGCATTATATTATTTTTTCTATGTGTTTTTCCATATTTTAGTGGGTCCTACATAAAGGAAAAAATTTTTTTAAATTGGTAAAATTTCGAATAATGTGTAAAAACTGGAAAAATCCATAAAAACTGGCTTATTTTCATTGTTTTAAATTATTTTTACAATATATTCGAGAGTTTATGTTGCGAAAGGTGTGCTATAAGTAGAATCTTGCATCTTTCTTTGTTAAAGAACGCATAATGGAAAAATAATAAAATTAAAAAAAATGGCGGACTGGGGTTCGAATTTCGAAGCCGTCTAACTCTCCTTAATATTAAGTTATAATTTTCAAACTCGGACCCTAAGTAGGGGCCAATGTTCGAAACATGTCTGCTGGAGCAAATTTTTATATGTTAATTAGGGGGTGCAGGGGACCCCTCAAAGTTTTACTGCATAGCTGACCGTCAGAGCTCTTTTGAAGCGAAATCGCGACTGCCTTCTAGTGTGCGAGTTTTCCGGTAGTCAACACACCGGAGTAGTACCTGACGGCTAAGGCGAGGGGGCGCAGGTTCGAATCCCAGCTTAATCAGCTTTTTAAAAAAATTTCTTTTTTTTTCTTCCGTTTATTTTGCATTATATTATTTTTTCAATGTGTTTTTCCATATTTTAGTGGGTCCTACATAATTGAAATAATTTTTTTAAATTGGTAAAATTTCGAATAATGTGTTAAAAACTGGAAAAATCCATAAAAACTTGCTTATTTTCAATGTTTTAATTTATTATTACAATATATTCGAGAGTTTATGTTGCGAAAAGTGTGCTATAAGTAGAATCTTGCATCTTTCTTTGTTAAAGAACGCATAATGGAATAATAATAAAATAAAAAAAATGGCGGACAGGGGTTCGAATTTCGAAGCCGTCTAACTCTCCTTAATATTAAGTTATAATTTTCGAACTCGGACCATAAGTAGGGGTCAATGGTCAAAACATGTCTGCTGGAGCAATTTTTTATATGTTAATTAGGGGGTGCAGGGGACCCCTCAAAGTTTTATTGCATAGCTGACCGTCAGAGCTCTTTTGAAGCAAAATCGCGACTGCCTTCTAGTGTGCGAGTGGTCTGGTGGTCAAGACACCGGAGTAGTACCTGACGGCTAAGGCGAGGGGGCGCAGGTTCGAATCCCAGCTTAATCAGCTTTTTAAAAAAATTTCTTTTTTCTTCTTCCGATTATTTTGCATTATATTATTTTTTCAATGTGTTTTTCCATATTTTAGTGGGTCCTACATAAAGGAAAAAATTTTTTTAAATTGGTAAAATTTCGAATAATGTGTAAAAACTGGAAAAATCCATAAAAACTGGCTTATTTTCATTGTTTTAAATTATTTTTACAATATATTCGAGAGTTTATGTTGCGAAAGGTGTGCTATAAGTAGAATCTTGCATCTTTCTTTGTTAAAGAACGCATAATGGAATAATAATAAAATAAAAAAATGGCGGCCTGGGGTTCGAATTTCGAAGTCGTCTAACTCTCCTTAATATTAAGTTATAATTTTCAAACTCGGATCCTAAGTAGGGGTCAATGGTCAAAACATGTCCGCAGGAGCAAATTTTTATATGTTAATTAAGGGGTGCAGGGGACCCCTCAAAGTTTTATTGCATAGCTGACCGTAAGAGTTCTTTTGAAGCGAAATCGCGACTGCCTTCTAGTGTGCGAGTGTTCTGGTGGTCAAGACACCGGAGTAGTACCTGACGGCTAAGGCGAGGGGGCGCAGGTTCGAATACCAGGTTAATCAGCTTTTTTAAAAAATTTCTTTTTTTTTCTTCCAATTATTTTGCATTATATTATTTTTTCAATGTGTTTTTCCATATTTTAGTGGGTCCTACCTAAAGGAAATAATTTTTTTAAATTGGTAAAATTTCGAATAATGTGTAAAAACTGGAAAAATCCATAAAAACTGGCTTATTTACATTGTTTTAAATTATTTTTACAATATATTCGAGAGTTTATGTTGCGAAAGGTGTGCTATAAGTAGAATCTTGCATCTTTCTTTGTTAAAGAACGCATAATGGAATAATAATAAAATAAAAAAAATGGCGGCCTGGGGTTCGAATTTCGAAGCCGTATAACTCTCCTTAATATTAAGTTATAATTTTCAAACTCGGACCCTAAGTAGGGGTCAATGTTCAAAACATGTCTGCTAGAGCAAATTTTTATATGTTAATTAGGGGGTGCAGGGGACCCCTCAAAGTTTTATTGCATAGCTGACCGTCAGAGTTCTTTTGAAGCGAAATCGCGACTGCCTTCTAGTGTGCGAGTGGTCTGGTGGTCAAGACACCGGAGTAGTACCTGACGGCTAAGGCGAGGGGGCGCAGGTCGAATCCCAGCTTAATCAGCTTTTTAAAAAAATTTCTTTTTTTTTCTTCCGATTATTTTGCATTATATTATTTTTTCAATGCGTTTTTCCATATTTTAGTGGGTCCTACATAAAGGAAATAATTTTTTTAAATTGGTAAAATTTCGAATAATGTGTAAAAACTGGAAAAATCCATAAAAACTGGCTTATTTTCATTGTTTTAAATTATTTTTACAATATATTCGAGAGTTTATGTTGCGAAAGGTGTGCTATAAGTAGAATCTTGCATCTTTCTTTGTTAAAGAACGCATAATGGAATAATAATAAAATTTAAAAAAATGGCGGACTGGGGTTCGAATTTCGAAGCCGTCTAACTCCCCTTAATATTAAGTTATAATTTTCAAACTCGGACCCTAAGTAGGGGTCAATGTTCAAAATATGTCTACTGGAGCAAATTTTTATATGTTAATTAGGGGGTGCAGGGGACCCCTCAAAGTTTTACTGCATAGCTGACCGTCAGAGCTCTTTTGAAGCGAAATCGCGACTGCCTTCTAGTGTGCGAGTTTTCCGGTAGTCAACACACCGGAGTAGTACCTGACGGCTAAGGCGAGGGGGCGCAGGTTCGAATCCCAGCTTAATCAGCTTTTTAAAAAAATTTCTTTTTTTTTCTTCCGTTTATTTTGCATTATATTATTTTTTCAATGTGTTTTTCCATATTTTAGTGGGTCCTACATAATTGAAATAATTTTTTTAAATTGGTAAAATTTCGAATAATGTGTTAAAAACTGGAAAAATCCATAAAAACTTGCTTATTTTCAATGTTTTAATTTATTATTACAATATATTCGAGAGTTTATGTTGCGAAAAGTGTGCTATAAGTAGAATCTTGCATCTTTCTTTGTTAAAGAACGCATAATGGAATAATAATAAAATAAAAAAAATGGCGGACAGGGGTTCGAATTTCGAAGCCGTCTAACTCTCCTTAATATTAAGTTATAATTTTCGAACTCGGACCATAAGTAGGGGTCAATGGTCAAAACATGTCTGCTGGAGCAATTTTTTATATGTTAATTAGGGGGTGCAGGGGACCCCTCAAAGTTTTATTGCATAGCTGACCGTCAGAGCTCTTTTGAAGCAAAATCGCGACTGCCTTCTAGTGTGCGAGTGGTCTGGTGGTCAAGACACCGGAGTAGTACCTGACGGCTAAGGCGAGGGGGCGCAGGTTCGAATCCCAGCTTAATCAGCTTTTTAAAAAAATTTCTTTTTTCTTCTTCCGATTATTTTGCATTATATTATTTTTTCAATGTGTTTTTCCATATTTTAGTGGGTCCTACATAAAGGAAAAAATTTTTTTAAATTGGTAAAATTTCGAATAATGTGTAAAAACTGGAAAAATCCATAAAAACTGGCTTATTTTCATTGTTTTAAATTATTTTTACAATATATTCGAGAGTTTATGTTGCGAAAGGTGTGCTATAAGTAGAATCTTGCATCTTTCTTTGTTAAAGAACGCATAATGGAATAATAATAAAATAAAAAAATGGCGGCCTGGGGTTCGAATTTCGAAGTCGTCTAACTCTCCTTAATATTAAGTTATAATTTTCAAACTCGGATCCTAAGTAGGGGTCAATGGTCAAAACATGTCCGCAGGAGCAAATTTTTATATGTTAATTAAGGGGTGCAGGGGACCCCTCAAAGTTTTATTGCATAGCTGACCGTAAGAGTTCTTTTGAAGCGAAATCGCGACTGCCTTCTAGTGTGCGAGTGTTCTGGTGGTCAAGACACCGGAGTAGTACCTGACGGCTAAGGCGAGGGGGCGCAGGTTCGAATACCAGGTTAATCAGCTTTTTTAAAAAATTTCTTTTTTTTTCTTCCAATTATTTTGCATTATATTATTTTTTCAATGTGTTTTTCCATATTTTAGTGGGTCCTACCTAAAGGAAATAATTTTTTTAAATTGGTAAAATTTCGAATAATGTGTAAAAACTGGAAAAATCCATAAAAACTGGCTTATTTACATTGTTTTAAATTATTTTTACAATATATTCGAGAGTTTATGTTGCGAAAGGTGTGCTATAAGTAGAATCTTGCATCTTTCTTTGTTAAAGAACGCATAATGGAATAATAATAAAATAAAAAAAATGGCGGCCTGGGGTTCGAATTTCGAAGCCGTATAACTCTCCTTAATATTAAGTTATAATTTTCAAACTCGGACCCTAAGTAGGGGTCAATGTTCAAAACATGTCTGCTAGAGCAAATTTTTATATGTTAATTAGGGGGTGCAGGGGACCCCTCAAAGTTTTATTGCATAGCTGACCGTCAGAGTTCTTTTGAAGCGAAATCGCGACTGCCTTCTAGTGTGCGAGTGGTCTGGTGGTCAAGACACCGGAGTAGTACCTGACGGCTAAGGCGAGGGGGCGCAGGTCGAATCCCAGCTTAATCAGCTTTTTAAAAAAATTTCTTTTTTTTTCTTCCGATTATTTTGCATTATATTATTTTTTCAATGCGTTTTTCCATATTTTAGTGGGTCCTACATAAAGGAAATAATTTTTTTAAATTGGTAAAATTTCGAATAATGTGTAAAAACTGGAAAAATCCATAAAAACTGGCTTATTTTCATTGTTTTAAATTATTTTTACAATATATTCGAGAGTTTATGTTGCGAAAGGTGTGCTATAAGTAGAATCTTGCATCTTTCTTTGTTAAAGAACGCATAATGGAATAATAATAAAATTTAAAAAAATGGCGGACTGGGGTTCGAATTTCGAAGCCGTCTAACTCCCCTTAATATTAAGTTATAATTTTCAAACTCGGACCCTAAGTAGGGGTCAATGTTCAAAATATGTCTACTGGAGCAAATTTTTATATGTTAATTAGGGGGTGCAGGGGACCCCTCAAAGTTCTATTGCATAGCTGACAGTCAGAGCTCTTTTGAAGCGAAATCGCGTCTGCCTTCTAGTGTCCGAGTGGTCTGGTGGTCAAGACACCGGAGTAGTACCTGACGGCTAAGGCGAGGGGGCGCAGGTTCGAATCCCAGCTTAATCAGCTTTTTTAAAAAAATTCTTTTTTTTTCTTCCGATTATTTTGCATTATATTATTTTTTCAATGTGTTTTTCCATATTTTAGTGGGTCCTACATAAAGGAAAAATTTTTTTTAAATTGGTAAAATTTCGAATAATGTGTAAAAACTGGAAAAATCCATAAAAACTGGCTTATTTTCATTGTTTTAAGTTATTTTTACAATATATTCGAGAGTTTATGTTGCGAAAGGTGTGCTATAAGCATATATGGCAGTACTTTTACTTTCGTTACTTGTACCGCCGGAACAAGTAAAAAGTACGTACTTTTACTTGTACTTCGTTACTTTTTAAATTTAGTACTTTTACTTGTACTTTCGTTACTTTTTTAGGGAAAAAGTACAAGTATTTGTAACGGAAATATCGAACGAAATCGTTACTTTTTTTCTAAAAGTCGGTAAGCTTTCTAAAAAAAAAATATTAAATTGAAAAAAAATGCTTATGTTTTTTCTTAATTAATAAAATTAATGTGCAATATACATGCATTCACAGCTAACTTCGTGTTTAAATACCTTCTGTTTCAACTTATACTGCACATTCAATTATTTTTTAATAGCTCAAAGATCACAAAGCTATCTGAATCCCTGTGTTTGCTTTGTTTATGTTTGTGCTTTTAAAACGAGTCTCTAAAGAGTAAAACAATCTTAAATCAATGGTAATTTAAATAAATAAAAATAATAAACTAAAAATTAAAATCAATAGATAAAATTTCTTTTTCGTGCAAATCCATAAAAAGTTTGAAAATAAAACTATATTTGATTTTAAAATTATATTATACGATTATATTATAAAATTATATTATAATATTCTTTCGAATTTAAAAATAAATTTAAATCCATAACTTTCAAAATTAAAAATAAATAAATAAATGACAACAATTTGGCAAAAACTTTAAAGAGCATAAGAATATTATTCAATAAAATTTTAGGTTACTTTGAATTTTCGATTTCCTAGAAATGTACTTTTAAATCGTTACTTTTTTTGCTTAGTACTTGTACTTTTACTTGTACTTATTACTCGTTGCTTTTTAAAATATGCACTTTTTACTTTTTACTCGTTACTTTTTTAAAAAATACTTGTACTTTTACTAGTTACTTTTTAAAAGTAACGTTGCCATATATGGCTATAAGTAGAATCTTGCATCTTTCTTTGTTAAAGAACGCATAATAGAATAATAATAAAATAAAAAAAAAATGGCGGACTGGGGTTCGAACTTCGAAGTCGTCTAACTCTCCTTAATATTAAGTTATAATTTTCAAACTCGGACCCTAAGTAGGGATCAATGTTCAAAACATGTCTGCTGGAGTAAATTTTTATATGTGAATTAGGGGGTGCAGGGGACCCCTCAAAGTTTTATTGCATAGCTGACCGTCAGAGCTCTTTTGAAGCGAAATCGCGACTGCCTTCTAGTGTGCGAGTGGTCTGGTGGCCAAGACACCGAAATAGTACCTGACGAGAAAGGCGAGGGGGCGCAGGTTCGAATCCCAGCTTAATCAGCTTTTTAAAAAAATTTCTTTTTTTTTCTTCCGATTATTTTGCATTATATTATTTTTTCAATGTGTTTTACCATATTTTAGTGGGTCCTACATAAAGGAAATAATTTTTTTAAATTGGTAAAATTTCGAATAATGTGTAAAAACTGAAAAAATTCATAAAAACAGGCTTATTTTCATTGTTTTAAATTTTTTTTTACAATATATTCGAGAGTTTATGTTGTGAAAGGTGTGCTTTAAGTAGAATCTTGCATCTTTCTTTGTTAAAGAACGCACAATGGAATAATAATAAAATAAAAAAAAATGGCGGACTGGGGTTCGAATATCGAAGCCGTCTAACTCTCCTTAATATTAAGTTATAATTTTCAAACTCGGACCATAGGTAGGGGTCAATTTTCAAAACATGTGTGCTGGAGCAAATTTTTGTATGTTAATTAGGGGGTGCAGGGGACCCCTCAAAGTTTTATTGCATAGCTGACCGTCAGAGCTCTTTTGAAGCGAAATCGCAACTGCCTTCTAGTGTGCGTGTGGTCTGGTGGTCAAGACACCGGAGTAGTACCTGACGGCTAAAGCGAGGGGGCGCAGGTTCGAACCCCAGCGTAATCAGCTTTTTAAAAAAATTTCTTTTTTTTTCTTCCGATTATTTTGCATTATATTATTTTTTTAATGTGCTTTTCCAAATTTTAGTGGGTCCTACATAGAGGAAATAATTTTTTTAAATTGGTAAAATTTTGAATAATGTGTAAAAACTGAAAAAATCCATAAAAACTGGCTTATTTTCATTGTTTTAAATTATTTTTACAATATATTCGAGAGTTTATGTTGCGAAAGGTGTGCTATAAGTAGAATCTTGCATCTTTCCTTGTTAAAGAACGCATAATGGAATAATAATAAAATAAAAAAAATGGCGGACTGGGGTTCGAATTTCGAAGCCGTCCAACTCTCCTTAATATTAAGTTATAATTTTCAAACTCGGACCCTAAGTAGGGGCCAATGTTCGAAACATGTCTGCTGGAGCAAATTTTTATATGCTTATTAGGGGGTGCAGGGGACCCCTCAAAGTTTTATTGCATAGCTGACCGTCAGAGCTCATTTGAAGCGAAATCGCGACTCTCTTCTTGTGTGCGAGTGGTCTGGTGGTCAAGACACCGAAGTAGTACCTGACGGCTAAGGCGAGGAGGCGCAGGTTCGAATCCCAGCTTAATCAGCTTTTTAAAAAAATTTCTTTTTTTTTCTTCCGATTATTTTGCATTATATTATTTTTTCAATGTTTTTTACCATATTTTAGTGGGTCCTACATAAAGGAAATAATTTTTTTAAATTGGTAAAATTTCGAATAATGTGTAAAAACTGAAAAAATCCATAAAAACTGGCTTATTTTCATTGTTTTAAATTTTTTTTTACAATATATTCGAGAGTTTATGTTGTGAAAGGTGTGCTTTAAGTAGAATCTTGCATCTTTCTTTGTTAAAGAACGCACAATGGAATAATAATAAAATAAAAAAAAATGGCGGACTGGGGATCGAATTTCGAAGCCGTCTAACTCTCCTTAATATTAAGTAATAATTTTCAAACTCGGACCCTAGGTAGGGGTCAATATTCAAAACATGTGTGCTGGAGCAAATTTTTGTATGTTAATTAGGGGGTGCAGGGGACCCCTCAAAGTTTTATTGCATAGCTGACCGTCAGAGCTCTTTTGAAGCGAAATCGCAACTGCCTTCTGGTGTGCGAGTGGTCTGGTGGTCAAGACACCGGAGTAGTACCTGACGGTTAAAGCGAGGGGACGCAGGTTCGAATCCCAGCGTAATCAGCTTTTTAAAAAAAATTCTTTTTTTTTTCTTCCGATTATTTTGCATTATATTATTTTTTCAATGTGTTTTTCCATATTTTAGTGGGTCCTACATAGAGGAAATAATTTTTTTAAATTGGTAAAATTTCGAATAATGTGTAAAAACTGGAAAAATCCATAAAAACTGGCTTATTTTCATTGTTTTAAATTATTTTTACAATATATTCGAGAGTTTATGTTGCGAAAGGTGTGCTATAAGTAGAATCTTGCATCTTTCTTTGTTAAAGAACGCATAATGGAATAATAATAAAATAAAAAAAATGGCGGACTGGGGTTCGAATTTCGAAGCCGTCCAACTCTCCTTAATATAAAGTTATAATTTTCAAACTCGGACCCTAAGTAGGGGCCAATGTTCGAAAATGGTCTGCTGGAGCAAATTTTTATATGCTAATTAGGGGCTGCAGGGGACCCCTCAAAGTTTTATTGCATAGCTGACCGTCAGAGCTCTTTTGAAGCGAAATCGCGACTGCCTTCTAGTGTGCGAGTGGTCTGGTGGTCAAGACACGGAAGTAGTACCTGACGGCTAAGGCGAGGGGGCGCAGGTTCGAATCCCAGCTTAATCAGCTTTTTAAAAAAAATTCTTTTTTGTTCTTCCAATTATTTTGCATTATATTATTTTTTCAATGTGTTTTACCATATTTTAGTGGGTCCTACATAAAGGAAATAATTTTTTTAAATTGGTAAAATTTCGAATAATGTGTAAAAACTGAAAAAATCCATAAAAACTGGCTTATTTTCATTGTTTTAAATTTTTTTTTTACAATATATTCGAGAGTTTATGTTGTGAAAGGTGTGCTTTAAGTAGAATCTTGCATCTTTCTTTGTTAAAGAACGCATAGTGGAATAATAATAAAATAAAAAAAAATGGCAGACTGGGGTTCGAATTTCGAAGCCGTCTAACTCTCCTTAATAATGAGATATATAATTTTAAACTCGGACCCTAGGTAGGGGTCAATATTCAAAACATGTGTGCTGGAGCAAATTTTTTTTGTTAATTAGTGGGTGCAGGGGACCCCTCAAAGTTTTACTGCATAGCTGACCGTCAGAGCTCTTTTGAAGCGAAATCGCGACTGCCTTCTAGTGTGCGAGTGGTCTGGTGGTCAAGACACCGGAGTAGTACCTGACGGCTAAGGCGAGGGGGCGCAGGTTCGAATCCCAGCTTAATCAGCTTTTTAAAAAAATTTCTTTTTTTTTTCTTCCGATTATTTTGCATTATATTATTTTTTCAATGTGTTTTTCCATATTTTAGTGGGTCCTACATAAAGGAAAAAAATTTTTTAAATTGGTAAAATTTCGAATAATGTGTAAAAACTGGAAAAATCCATAAAAACTGGCTAATTTTCATTGTTTTAAATTATTTTTACAATATATTCGAGAGTTTATGTTGCGAAAGGTGTGCTATAAGTAGAATCTTGCATCTTTCTTTGTTAAAGAACGCATAATGGAAAAATAATAAAATTAAAAAAAATGGCGGACTGGGGTTCGAATTTCGAAGCCGTCTAACTCTCCTTAATATTAAGTTATAATTTTCAAACTCGGACCCTAAGTAGGGGCCAATGTTCGAAACATGTCTGCTGGAGCAAATTTTTATATGCTAATTAGGGGGTGCAGGGGACCCCTCAAAGTTTTACTGCATAGCTGACCGTCAGAGCTCTTTTGAAGCGAAATCGCGACTGCCTTCTAGTGTGCGAGTTTTCCGGTAGTCAACACACCGGAGTAGTACCTGACGGCTAAGGCGAGGGGGCGCAGGTTCGAATCCCAGCTTAATCAGCTTTTTAAAAAAATTTCTTTTTTTTTCTTCCGATTATTTTGCATTATATTATTTTTTCAATGTGTTTTTCCATATTTTAGTGGGTCCTACATAAGTGAAATAATTTTTTTAAATTGGTAAAATTTCGAATAATGTGTTAAAAACTGGAAAAATCCATAAAAACTTGCTTATTTTCAATGTTTTAATTTATTATTACAATATATTCGAGAGTTTATGTTGCGAAAAGTGTGCTATAAGTAGAATCTTACCTCTTTCTTTGTTAAAGAACGCATAATGGAATAATAATAAAATAAAAAAAATGGCGGACAGGGGTTCGAATTTCGAAGCCGTCTAACTCTCCTTAATATTAAGTTATAATTTTCGAACTCGGACCCTAAGTAGGGGTCAATGGTCAAAACATGTCTGCTGGAGCAATTTTTTATATGTTAATTAGGGGGGGCAGGGGACCCCTCAAAGTTTTATTGCATAGCTGACCGTCAGAGCTCTTTTGAAGCGAAATCGCGACTGCCTTCTAGTGTGCGAGTGGTCTGGTGGTCAAGACACCGGAGTAGTACCTGACGGCTAAGGCGAGGGGGCGCAGGTTCGAATCCCAGCTTAATCAGCTTTTTAAAAAAATTTCTTTTTTTTTCTTCCGATTATTTTGCATTATATTATTTTTTCAATGTGTTTTTCCATATTTTAGTGGGTCCTACATAAAGGAAAAAATTTTTTTAAATTGGTAAAATTTCGAATAATGTGTAAAAACTGGAAAAATCCATAAAAACTGGCTTATTTTCATTGTTTTAAATTATTTTTACAATATATTCGAGAGTTTATGTTGCGAAAGGTGTGCTATAAGTAGAATCTTGCATCTTTCTTTGTTAAAGAACGCATAATGGGATAATAATAATTAAAAAAAAATGGCGGACTGGGGTGCGAATTTCGAAGCCGTCTAACTCTCCTTAATATTAAGTTATAATTTTCAAACTCGGACCCTAAGTAGGGGTCAATGTTCAAAACATGTCTGCTTGAGCAAATTTTTATATGTTAATTAGGGGGTGCAGGGGACCCCTCAAAGTTTTATTGCATAGCTGACCGTCAGAGCTTTATTGAAGCGAAATCGCGACTGCCTTCTAGTGTGCGAGTGGTCTGGTGGTCAAGACACCGGAGTAGTACCTGACGGCTAAGGCGAGGGGGCGCAGGTTCGAATCCCAGCTTAATCAGCTTTTTTAAAAAATTTCTTTTTTTTTCTTCCTATTATTTTGCATTATATTATTTTTTCAATGTGTTTTTCCATATTTTAGTGGGTCCTACATAAAGGAAACAATTTTTTTAAATTGGTAAAATTTCGAATAATGTGTAAAAACTAAAAAAATTCATAAAAACTAGCTTATTTTCATTGTTTTAAAAATTTTTTTACAATATATTCGAGAGTTTATGTTGTGAAAGGTGTGCTTTAAGTAGAATCTTGCATCTTTCTTTGTTAAAGAACGCACAATGGAATAATAATAAAATAAAAAAAAATGGCGGACTGGGGTTCGAATTTCGAAGCCGTCTAACTCTCCTTAATATTAAGTTATAATTTTCAAACTCGGACCGCAGGTAGGGGTCAACATTCAAAACATGTGTGCTGGAGCAAATTTTTGTATGTTAATTAGGGGGTGCAGGGGACCCCTCAAAGTTTTATTGCATAGCTGACCGTCAGAGCTCTTTTGAAGCGAAATCGCAACTGCTTTCTAGTGTGCGAGTGGTCTGGTGGTCAAGACACCGGAGTAGTACCTGACGGCTAAAGCGAGGGGGCGCAGGTTCGAATCCCAGCGTAATCAGCCTTTTAAAAAAATTTCTTTTTTTTTCTTCCGATTATTTTGCATTATATTATTTTTTCAATGTGTTTTTCCATATTTTAGTGGGTCCTACATACAGGAAATAATTTTTTTAAATTGGTAAAATTTCGAATAATGTGTAAAAACTGGAAAAATCCATAAAAACTGGCTTATTTTCATTGTTTTAAATTAGTTTTACAATATATTCGAGAGTTTATGTTGCGAAAGGTGTGCTATAAGTAGAATCTTGCATCTTTCTTTGTTAAAGAACGCATAATGGAATAATAATAAAATTAAAAAAAATGGCGGACTGGGGTTCGAATTTCGAAGCCGTCTAACTCCCCTTAATATTAAGTTATAATTTTCAAACTCGGACCCTAAGTAGGGGTCAATGTTCAAAATATGTCTACTGGAGCAAATTTTTATATGTTAATTAGGGGGTGCAGGGGACCCCTCAAAGTTTTATTGCATAGCTGACAGTCAGAGCTCTTTTGAAGCGAAATCGCGTCTGCCTTCTAGTGTCCGAGTGGTCTGGTGGTCAAGACACCGGAGTAGTACCTGACGGCTAAGGCGAGGGGGCGCAGGTTCGATTCCCAGCTTAATCAGCTTTTTAAAAAAAATTCTTTTTTTTCTTCCGATTATTTTGCATTATATTATTTTTTCAATGTGTTTTTCCATATTTTAGAGGGTCCTACATAAAGGAAAATTTTTTTTTAAATTGGTAAAATTTCGAATAATGTGTAAAAACTGGAAAAATCCATAAAAACTGGCTTATTTTCATTGTTTTAAATTATTTTTACAATATATTCGAGAGTTTATGTTGCGAAAGGTGTGCTATAAGTAGAATCTTGCATCTTTCTTTGTTAAAGAACGCATAATGGAATAATAATAATAAAAAAAAAATGGCTGACTGGGGTTCGAATTTCGAAGCCGTCTAACTCTCCTTAATATTAAGTTATAATTTTCAAACTCGGACCCCAAGTAGGGGTCAATGTTCAAAACATGTCTGCTGGAGCAAATTTTTATATGTTAATTAGGGGGTGCAGGGGACCCCTCAAAGTTTTATTGCATAGCTGACCGTCAGAGCTCTTTTGAAGCGAAATCGCGACTGCCCTCTAGTGCGCGAGTGGTCTGGTGGTCAAGAATCCGGAGTAGTACCTGACGGCTAAGGCGAGGGGGCGCAGGTTCGAATCCCAGCTTAATCAGCTTTTTTAAAAAATTTCTTTTTTTTTCTTCCAATTATTTTGCATTATATTATTTTTTCAATGTGTTTTTCCATATTTTAGTGGGTCCTACATAAAGGAAATAATTTTTTTAAATTGGTAAAATTTCGAATAATGTGTAAAAACTGGAAAAATCCATAAAAACTGGCTTATTTTCATTGTTTTAAATTATTTTTACAATATATTCGAGAGTTTATGTTGCGAAAGGTGTGCTATAAGTAGAATCTTGCATCTTTCTTTGTTAAAGAACGCATAATGGAATGATAATAAAATAAAAAAAAAATGGCGGACTGGGGTTCGAACTTCGAAGTCGTCTAACTCTCCTTAATATTAAGTTATAATTTTCAAACTCGGACCCTAAGTAGGGATCAATGTTCAAAACATGTCTGCTGGAGCAAATTTTTATATGTTTATTAGGGGGTGCAGGGGACCCCTCAAAGTTTTATTGCATAGCTGACCGTCAGAGCTCTTTTGAAGCGAAATCGCGACTGCCTTCTAGTGTGCGAGTGGTCTGGTGGCCAAGACACCGAAATAGTACCTGACGAGAAAGGCGAGGGGGCGCAGGTTCGAATCCCAGCTTAATCAGCTTTTTAAAAAAATTTCTTTTTTTTTCTTCCGATTATTTTGCATTATATTATTTTTTCAATGTGTTTTACCATATTTTATTGGGTCCTACATAAAGGAAATAATTTTTTTAAATTGGTAAAATTTCGAATAATGTGTAAAAACTGAAAAAATTCATAAAAACTGGCTTATTTTCATTGTTTTACATTTTTTTTTACAATATATTCGAGAGTTTATGTTGTGAAAGGTGTGCTTTAAGTAGAATCTTGCATCTTTCTTTGTTAAAGAACGCACAATGGAATAATAATAATATTAAAAAAAAATGGCGAACTGGGGTTCGAATTTCGAAGCCGTCTAACTCTCCTTAATATTAAGTTATAATTTTCAAACTCGGACCCTAGGTAGGGGTCAATATTCAAAACATGTGTGCTGGAGCAAATTTTTGTATGTTAATTAGGGGGTGCAGGGGACCCCTCAAAGTTTTATTGCATAGCTGACCGTCAGAGCTCTTTTGAAGCGAAATCGCAACTGCCTTCTAGTGTGCGTGTGGTCTGGTGGTCAAGACACCGGAGTAGTACCTGACGGCTAAAGCGAGGGGGCGCAGGTTCGAACCCCAGCGTAATCAGCTTTTTAAAAAAATTCTTTTTTTTTCTTCCGATTATTTTGCATTATATTATTTTTTCAATGTGTTTTACCATATTTTAGTGGGTCCTACATAAAGGAAATAATTTTTTTAAATTGGTAAAATTTCGAATAATGTGTAAAAACTGAAAAAATTCATAAAAACTGGCTTATTTTCATTGTTTTAAATTTTTTTTTTACAATATATTCGAGAGTTTATGTTGTGAAAGGTGTGCTTTAAGTAGAATCTTGCATCTTTCTTTGTTAAAGAACGCACAATGGAATAATAATAAAATAAAAAAAAATGGCGGACTGGGGTTCGAATTTCGAAGCCGTCTAACTCTCCTTAATATTAAGTTATAATTTTCAAACTCGGACCCTAGGTAGGGGTCAATATTCAAAACATGTGTGCTGGAGCAAATTTTTGTATATTAATTAGGGGGTGCAGGGGACCCCTCAAAGTTTTATTGCATAGCTGACCGTCAGAGCTCTTTTGAAGCGAAATCGCAACTGCCTTCTAGTGTGCGTGTGGTCTGGTGGTCAAGACACCGGAGTAGTACCTGACGGCTAAAGCGAGGTGGCGCAGGTTCGAACCCCAGCGTAATCAGCTTTTTAAAAAAATTTCTTTTTTTTTCTTCCGATTATTTTGCATTATATTGTTTTTTTTAATGTGTTTTTCCATATTTTAGTGGGTCCTACATAGAGGAAATAATTTTTTTAAATTGGTAAAATTTCGAATAATGTGTAAAAACTGGAAAAATCCATAAAAACTGGCTTATTTTCATTGTTTTAAATTATTTTTACAATATATTCGAGAGTTTATGTTGCGAAAGGTGTGCTATAAGTAGAATCTTGCATCTTTCTTTGTTACAGAACGTATAATGGAATAATAATAAAATAAAAAAAATGGCGGACTGGGGTTCGAATTTCGAAGCCGTCCAACTCTCCTTAATATTAAGTTATAATTTTCAAACTCGGACCCTAAGTAGGGATCAATGTTCAAACATGTCTGCTGGAGCAAATTTTTATATGTTAATTAGGGGGTGCAGGGGACCCCTCAAAGTTTTATTGCATAGCTGACCGTCAGAGCTCTTTTGAAGCGAAATCGCGACTGCCTTCTAGTGTGCGAGTGGTCTGGTGGCCAAGACACCGAAATAGTACCTGACGAGAAAGGCGAGGGGGCGCAGGTTCGAATCCCAGCTTAATCAGCTTTTTAAAAAAATTTCTTTTTTTTTCTTCCGATTATTTTGCATTATATTATTTTTTCAATGTGTTTTACCATATTTTAGTGGGTCCTACATAAGGGAAATAATTTTTTTAAATTGTTAAAATTTCGAATAATGTGTAAAAACTGAAAAAATTCATAAAAACTGGCTTATTTTCATTGTTTTAAATTTTTTTTTACTATATATTCGAGAGTTTATGTTGTGAAAGGTGTGCTTTAAGTAGAATCTTGCATCTTTCTTTGTTAAAGAACGCACAATGGAATAATAATAAAATTTAAAAAAATGGCGGACTGGGGTTCGAATTTCGAAGCCGTCTAACTCTCCTTAATATTAAGTTATAATTTTCAAACTCGGACCCTAGGTAGGGGTCAATATTCAAAACATGTGTGCTGGAGCAAATTTTTGTATGTTAATTAGGGGGAGCAGGGGACCCCTCAAAGTTTTATTGCATAGCTGACCGTCAGAGCTCTTTTGAAGCGAAATCGCAACTGCCTTCTAGTGTGCGTGTGGTCTGGTGGTCAAGACACCGGAGTAGTACCTGACGGCTAAAGCGAGGTGGCGCAGGTTCGAACCCCAGCGTAATCAGCTTTTTAAAAAAATTTCTTTTTTTTTCTTCCGATTATTTTGCATTATATTGTTTTTTTAATGTGTTTTTCCATATTTTAGTGGGTCCTACATAGAGGAAATAATTTTTTTAAATTGGTAAAATTTCGAATAATGTGTGAAAACTGGAAAAATCCATAAAAACTGGCTTATTTTCATTGTTTTAAATTATTTTTACAATATATTCGAGAGTTTATGTTGCGAAAGGTGTGCTATAAGTAGAATCTTGCATCTTTCTTTGTTAAAGAACGCATAATGGAATAATAATAAAATAAAAAAAATGGCGAACTGGGGTTCGAATTTCGAAGCCGTCCAACTCTCCTTAATATTAAGTTATAATTTTCAAACTCGGACCCTAAGTAGGGATCAATGTTCAAAACATGTCTGCTGGAGCAAATTTTTATATGTTAATTAGGGGGTGCAGGGGACCCCTCAAAGTTTTATTGCATAGCTGACCGTCAGAGCTCTTTTGAAGCGAAATCGCGACTGCCTTCTAGTGTGCGAATGGTCTGGTGGCCAAGACACCGAAATAGTACCTGACGAGAAAGGCGAGTGGGCGCAGGTTCGAATCCCAGCTTAATCAGCTTTTTAAAAAAATTTCTTTTTTTTTCTTTCGATTATTTTGCATTATATTATTTTTTCAATGTGTTTTTCCATATATTAGTGGGTCTTACATAAAGGAAATAATTTTTTTAAATTGGTAAAATTTCGAATAATGTGTAAAAACTGGAAAAATCCATAAAAACTGGCTTATTTTCATTGTGTTAAATTATTTTTACAATATATTCGAGAGTTTATGTTGCGAAAGGTGTGCTATAAGTAGAATCTTGCATCTTTCTTTGTTAAAGAACGCATAATGGAATAATAATGAAATGAAAAAAATGGCGGGCTGGGGTTCGAATTTCGAAGCCGTCTAACTCTCCTTAATATTAAGTTATAATTTTCAAACTCGGACCCTAATTAGGGGTCAATGGTCAAAACATGTCCGCTGGAGCAAATTTTTATATGTTAATTAGGGGGTGCAGGAGACCCCTCAAAGTTTTATTGCATAGCTGACCGTCAGAGCTCTTTTGAAGCGAAATCGCGACTGCCTTCTAGTGTGCGAGTGGTCTGGTGGTCAAGACACCGGAGTAGTACCTGACGGCTAAGGCGAGGGGCGCAGGTTCGAATCCCAGCTTAATCAGCTTCTTAGAAAAATTTCTTTTTTTTTCTTCCGATTATTTTGCATTATATTATTTTTTCAATGTGTCTTTCCATATTTTAGTGGGACCTACATAAAGGAAATAATTTTTTTAAATTGGTAAAATTTCGAATAATGTGTAAAAACTGGAAAAATCCATAAAAACTGGCTAATTTTCATTGTTTTAAATTATTTTTACACTATATTCGAGAGTTTATGTTGCGAAAGGTGTGCTATAAGTAGAATCTTGCATCTTTCTTTGTTAAAGAACGCATAATGGAATAATAATAAAAAAAAAAAATGGCGGACTGGGGTTCGAATTTCGAAGTCGTCTAACTCTCCTTAATATTAAGTTATAATTTTCGAACTCGGACCCTAATTAGGGGTCAATGGTCAAAACATGTCTGCGGGAGCAAATTTTTATATGTTAATTAGGGGGTGCAGGGGACCCCTCAAAGTTTTATTGCATAGCTGACTGTCAGAGCTCTTTTGAAGCGAAATCGCGACTGCCTTCTAGTGTGCGAGTGGTCTGGTGGTCAAGACACCGGAGTAGTACCTGACGGCTAAGGAGAGGGGCCGCAGGCTCGAATCCCAGCTTAATCAGCTTTTTAAAAAAATTTCTTTTTTTTTCTTCCAATTATTTTGCATTATATTATTTTTTCAATGTGTTTTTCCATATTTTAGTGGGTCTTACATAAAGGAAATAATTTTTTTAAATTGGTAAAATTTCGAATGATGTGTTCAAACTGGAAAAATCCAAAAAAACTGGCTTATTTTCATTGTGTTAAATTATTTTTACAATATATTCGAGAGTTTATGTTGCGAAAGGTGTGCTATAAGTAGAATCTTGCATCTTTCTTTGTTAAAGAACGCATAATGGAATAATAATGAAATAAAAAAAATGGCGGGCTGGGGTTCGAATTTCGAAGCCGTCTAACTCTCCTTAATATTAAGTTATAATTTTCAAACTCGGACCCTAAGTAGGGGTCAATGTTCAAAACATGCCTGCTGGAGCAATTTTTTATATGTTAATTAGGGGGTGCAGGGGACCCCTCAAAGTTTTATTGCATAGCTGACCGTCAGAGCTCTTTTGAAGCGAAATCGCGACTGCCTTCTAGTGTGCGAGTGGTCTGGTGGTCAAGACACCGGAGTAGTACCTGACGGCTAAGGCGAGGGCCCGCAGGCTCGAGTCCCAGCTTAATCAGCTTTTTAAAAAAATTTCTTTTTTTTTCTTCCAATTATTTTGCATTATATTATTTTTTCAATGTGTTTTTCCATATTTTAGTGGGTTCTACATAAAGGATATAATTTTTTTAAATTGGTAAAATTTCGAATAATGTGTTAAAAACTCAAAAAATCCATAAAAACTGGTTTATTTTCATTGTTTTAAATTATTATTACAATATATTAGAGAGTTTATGTTGCGAAAGGTGAGCTATAAGTAGAATCTTGCATCTTTCTTTGTTAAAGAATGCATAATGGAATAATAATAAAATAAAAAAAAATGGCAGACTGGGGTTCGAATTTCGAAGCCGTCTAACTCTCCTTAATATTAAGTAATAATTTTCAAACTCGGACCCTAAGTAGGGGTCAATGTTCAAAACATGTCTCCTTTAGCAAATTTTTATATGTTAATTAGGGGGTGCAGGAGACCCCTCAAAGTTTTATTGCATAGCTGACCGTCAGAGCTCTTTTGAAGCGAAATCGCGACTGCCTTCTAGTGTGCGAGTGGTCTGGTGGTCAAGACACCGGAGTAGTACCTGACGGCTAAGGCGAGGGGGCGCAGGTTCGAATCCCAGCTTAATCAGCTTTTTAAAAAAAATTTCTTTTTATTTCTTCCGATTATTTTGCATTATATTATTTTTTCAATGTGTTTTTCCATATTTTAGTGGGTTCTACATAAAGGATATAATTTTTTTAAATTGGTAAAATTTCGAATAATGTGTTAAAAACTCAAAAAATCCATAAAAACTGGTTTATTTTCATTGTTTTAAATTATTATTACAATATATTCGAGAGTTTATGTTGCGAAAGGTGTGCTATAAGTAGAATCTTGCATCTTTCTTTGTTAAAGAACGCATAATGGAATAATAATAAAATAAAAAAAATGGCGGACTGGGGTTCGAATTTCGAAGCCGTCTAACTCTCCTTAATATTAAGTTATAATTTTCGAACTCGGACCCTAAGTAGGGGTCAATGGTCAAAACATGTCCGCTGGTGTAATTTTTATATGTTAATTAGGGGGTGCAGGGGACCCCTCAAAGTTTTATTGCATAGCTGACCGTCAGAGCTCTTTTGAAGCGAAATCGCGACTGCCTTCTAGTGTGCGAGTGGTCTGGTGGTCAAGACACCGGAGTAGTACCTGACGGCAAAGGCCAGGGGGCGCAGGTTCAAATCCCAACTTACTCTGCTTTTTAAAAAAAAATCTTTTTTTTCCTTCCGATTATTTTGCATTATATTATTTTTTCAATGTGTTTTTCCATATTTTAGTGGGTCCTACATAAAGGAAATAATTTTTTTAATTTGGTAAAATTACGAATAATGTGTTCAAACTGGAAAAATCCATAAAAACTGGCTTTTTTTCATTGTTTTAAATTATTTTTACAATATATTCGAGAGTTTATGTTGCGAAAGGTGTGCTATAAGTAGAATCTTGCATCTTTCTTTGTTAAAGAACGCATAATGGAATAATAATAAAATAAAAAAAAATGGCGGACTGGGGTTCGAATTTCGAAGCCGTCTAACTCTCCTTAATATTAAGTTATAATTTTCGAACTCGGACCCTAAGTAGGGGTCAATGGTCAAAACATGTCTGCTGGAGCAAATTTTTATATGTTAATTAGGGGGTGCAGGGGACCCCTCAAAGTTTTATTGCATAGCTGACCGTCAGAGCTCTTTTGAAGCGAAATCGCGACTGCCTTCTAGTGTGCGAGTGGTCTGGTGGTCAAGACACCGGAGTAGTACCTGACGGCTAAGGCGAGGGGGCGCAGGTTCGAATCCCAGCTTAATCAGCTTTTTAAAAAAATTTCTTTTTTTTTTCTTCCGATTATTTTGCATTATATTATTTTTTCAATGTGTTTTTCCATATTTTAGTGGGTCCTACATAAAGGAAAAAATTTTTTTAAATTGGTAAAATTTCGAATAATGTGTAAAAACTGGAAAAATCCATAAAAACTGGCTTACTTCCATTGTTTTAAATTATTTTTACAATATATTCGACAGTTTATGATGCGTAAGGTGTGCTATAAGTAGAGTCTTGCATCTTTCTTCGTTAAGAAACGCGTAATGGAATAATAATAAAATAAAAAAAATGGCGGACTGGGGTTTTACAATTGTATCACAGGGATTTTTTATAGACCTGTTAGTGAGCCCTCAATGGGCCAAAATAAGTTTTGTTGACTAACTGGGAGGAGGTGTTTTAAGCTAAATGTTCGCGGGGTAGATATGTGAAGCGTGGCGCAGTTGGTAGCGCTGTGGGCAAGTTTTATATGTAGTCCCGGAGGTCCTGGGTTCGAAACCTTGCGAAGTGTGACTTTTAGTTTTTTTAATTTATTTTATATTATGTTTTTAACTATATTTTTCGACATTTTAACGTGAATCTTAGTTTTGTATACAGAAATAATTATTTTTCCTTTGGGAAATAGCGAATAATAGCTAAGAAAGGAATAAATTTTGAATAATTTTTATTTATTTATTTATTTTATTTTATGTTACTTTTTTAACTTCTTTTTCAATATTTTAAAGTGAATAAAGTGTTCTAGATATGAAAAGAATTATTTCTCTTTGTTAAAGAGCGAATAATGGCGGAAAGAAGAGACTAAAGTCGTATCAGGGGGCACGCACACATCAAACCCCGTAACTCCCTATAATATTAATCTATAAATTTCAAACTCGGCACGATATTAGAGTTTAATGTAACAAACAATTGTACCACATGGATTTTTTTATAGACCAGTTAGTGGGCCCACAATGAACCAAAATAAGTTTTGTTGACTAACTGGGAGGAGGGTGTTTTAATCTAAATATTCCCGGGATTGGTATATGAAGCGTGGCGCAGTTGGTAGCGCTTTGGCAAGTTAGATACGAAGTCCCGGAGTTCCTGAGTACGAATCCCTGAAGTGGTCGACTTTCAAATTTCTTAATATAATTTTTTAAATATTTTTTTCGATATTTTAACGTAAATAAAGTGTTCTGTATGTAAAAATAACTATTTTTTTTTAGGAAATAGCGAATAATGGCTAATAAACGGATAAATTTTAGATAATTTTTATTTATTTTATCTTATGTTATTTTTTTAACTTCTTTTTCAATATTTTTAAATGAATAAAGTGCTCTATATATAAAAAGAATTATTTTTCTTTATTAAAGAGCGAATAATGGCTGAAAAAGGAACAAAAGCCTTCTCAGGAGGCAGGTGCACATCACACCCGGTAATTCCCTATAATATTAACCTATAAATTTCAAACTCGGCACGATATTAGAGGTTAATGTAACAAACTATTGTAGCACATGGATTTTTTTATAGACCAGTTAGTGGGCCCACAATGGGCCGAAATAAGTTTTGTTGACTATCCGGGAGGAGGTGTTTTAAGCTAAATATTTGCGTTGCTTGTATGTGATGCGTGGCACAGTTGGTAGCGCTGTGGGCAAGGTTTATATGTAGTCCCGGAGGTCCTGGGTTCGAAACCTTGCGAAGTGTGACTTTTAGTCTTTTTAATTTATTTTATATTATGCTTTTAAATATATTTTTTGACATTTTAACGTGAATCATGTGTTTTGTATACAGAAATAATAATTTTTCCTTTGGGAAATAGCGAATAATAGCTAAGAAAGAAATAAATTTTGAATAATTTTTATTTATTTATTTATTATTTTATTTTATGTTACTTTTTTAACTTCTTTTTCAATATTTTAAAGTGAATAAAGTGTTCTAGATATGAAAAGAATTATTTCTCTTTGTTAAAGAGCGAATAATGGCGGAAAGAAGAGACTAAAGTCGTATCAGGGGGCACGCACACATCAAACCCCGTAACTCCCTATAATATTAATCTATAAATTTCAAACTCGGCACGATATTAGAGTTTAATGTAACAAACAATTGTACCACATGGATTTTTTTATAGACCAGTTAGTGGGCCCACAATGAACCAAAATAAGTTTTGTTGACTAACTGGGAGGAGGGTGTTTTAATCTAAATATTCCCGGGATTGGTATATGAAGCGTGGCGCAGTTGGTAGCGCTTTGGCAAGTTAGATACGAAGTCCCGGAGTTCCTGAGTACGAATCCCTGAAGTGGTCGACTTTCAAATTTCTTAATATAATTTTTTAAATATTTTTTTCGATATTTTAACGTAAATAAAGTGTTCTGTATGTAAAAATAACTATTTTTTTTTAGGAAATAGCGAATAATGGCTAATAAACGGATAAATTTTAGATAATTTTTATTTATTTTATCTTATGTTATTTTTTTAACTTCTTTTTCAATATTTTTAAATGAATAAAGTGCTCTATATATAAAAAGAATTATTTTTCTTTATTAAAGAGCGAATAATGGCTGAAAAAGGAACAAAAGCCTTCTCAGGAGGCAGGTGCACATCACACCCGGTAATTCCCTATAATATTAACCTATAAATTTCAAACTCGGCACGATATTAGAGGTTAATGTAACAAACTATTGTAGCACATGGATTTTTTTATAGACCAGTTAGTGGGCCCACAATGGGCCGAAATAAGTTTTGTTGACTATCCGGGAGGAGGTGTTTTAAGCTAAATATTTGCGTTGCTTGTATGTGATGCGTGGCACAGTTGGTAGCGCTGTGGGCAAGGTTTATATGTAGTCCCGGAGGTCCTGGGTTCGAAACCTTGCGAAGTGTGACTTTTAGTCTTTTTAATTTATTTTATATTATGCTTTTAAATATATTTTTTGACATTTTAACGTGAATCATGTGTTTTGTATACAGAAATAATAATTTTTCCTTTGGGAAATAGCGAATAATAGCTAAGAAAGAAATAAATTTTGAATAATTTTTATTTATTTATTTATTATTTTATTTTATGTTACTTTTTTAACTTCTTTTTCAATATTTTAAAGTGAATAAAGTGTTCTAGATATGAAAAGAATTATTTTTCATTGTTAAAGAGCGAATAATGGCTGAAAAAAGGGACTAAAATAGTATCAGGAGGCACGCACACATCACACCCCGTAACTCCCTATAATATTAACCTATAATTTTCAAACTCGGCACGATATTAGAGGTTAATGTAACAAACAATTGTAGCACAGGGATTTTTTATAGACCTGTTAGTGAGCCCACAATGGGCCAAAATATGTTTTGTTGACTAACTGGGAGGAGGTGTTTTAAGCTTAATGTTCGCGGGGTAGATATGTGAAGCATGGCGCAGTTGGTAGCGCTGTGGGGAAGTTTCATATGTAGTCCCGGAGGTCCTGGGTTCGAAACCTTGCGAAGTGTGACTTTTAATTTTTTTGATTTATTTTATATTATGTTTTTAAATGTATTTTTCGACATTTTAACGTGAATCAAGCGTTTTGTATACAGAACTAATTATTTTTCCTTTTGGAAATAGCGATTAATAGCTAATAAACGAATAAATTTTGGATAATTTTTATTTATTTTATTTTATGTTATTTTTTTAACTTCTTTTTCAATATTTTAAAGTGAATAAAGTGTTCTAGATATGAAAATAATTATTTTTCTTTGTTAAAGAGCGAATAATAGCTGAAAAAAGGGACTAAAGTCGTGTCAGGGGACACGCACACATCACACCCCGTAACTCCTTATAATATTAATCTAGAAATTTCAAACTCGGCACGATATAAGAGTTTAATGTAACAAACAATTGTAGCACAGGGATTTTTTATAGACCTGTTAGTGAGCCCACAATGGGCCAAAATAAGTTTTGTTGACTAACTGGGAGGAGGTGTTTTAAGCTAAATATTCGCGGTGCTGGAATGTGAAGCGTGGCGCAGTCAGTAGCGCTGTTGGCAAGTTAGATTTGTAGTCCTGGAAGCCCGGGCACGAAAACCTGCGAGGGTCGACTTATAATTTTTACGTATTATTTTTTAAATATATTTTTCAAAATTTTAACGTGAATAAAGTGTTCTATATATGAAAATAACTTTTTTTTCCTTAGGAAATAGCGAATAATAGCTAATAAACGGATATATTTCGGATAATTTTTATTTACTTATGTATTTCAATTTATATTATTTTTTTAAATTCTTTTTCAATATTTTAAAGTGAATAAAGTTAGCTAATAAATAGCTAAATTTACTACGGTTTAATTTATGACATAAAGATAGTATTTTGGCAGACAATTACCGATGCAACTTCCGAAGGTCAAATATACTTGACTTCGTTACAAAACTCCAATCAATGAATCTGATTTTAGTAAAAATCTCAGAACCGTACTTTATATTTAGGAAAATGTATCCACCGAGTTGTTTATGAATTACGTTCCTTTGCATTTTACCTCATTAACGCTTAAAGTGTGCAACTCCCCAAATTATATACTTTTGTAGTTTCCTGCATTGTTTAAAGAAAAAATCATGATTTCGTCGGATATATTTTCTGAAGGTGTCTCGAGTCAGTTGACTGAATCGATTTTGAAAGACACCTATTTGAGTTTCGTCTTGCAAGACTACTACTCCACGGTGGACAGTGATGGACCTAGAGATCGTTGAATGGACTTGTACTGCACGATAACTACCAGGACACGAACTACGCATACGAGGCTACGGAGGAGCAGAAGCGAAATGCCCAGATGAGCAGCCTCGATGAGTTCTGGAAAATGCACAAGAAATCCTTGGAAGATCCGGATGCCTTCTGGAGCGAGGCCTCGGAATCTTTATATTGGAAAATTCCGGTACCGAACCAAAATGTCTGCAGGTACAATTTCGATGACAATAAGGGAAGGATTTTTATCGAATGGATGAAGGGAGCGATGGCCAATATCTGCTACAATGCACTGCACAGTGGACCAGCATCCAAGGTTTCGTGGCCAAAATTAGTATTTCGAAAAAATTTGGGTGTTCTTACGTGCAGGTAAATTGAATTCATAGTTGAAATTTTGAAATACACTAAAAATACCCAGAAAAAAAAATGGCGGCTAAAATATGTCGAGCAAAAATAAAAGAAATAATATAGTACGTTTAAATAATTAAATATAGCAATGAAAATATAATAATTTTCGTAATTTTATATTAAAAATGAAAAGCAAATTATATTTCCGAAGTAATATTACAAAATAACGCGAAAATATGAAAAAAAAACATAATTTTTGTTTTTTGGTATATTTAGTCCACCTTTGTAATACGGGCAAAATGGGGTAGGAATTTTCGAAAGAAGAAACATCAAACAAGACAACAACAAAAAGTTTAGCTAATTACCTCGTGGAACTTTTTGGAACTAAGTATCGGACTAAGTATCAGACTAATTACTTGGATAAAAATGCAACAGTAAGGTGAAATTTCTATATATAGTTTTGAAATAAAAATGTAAAAGTTACATTAAAAAAAATTTTTTTTAAACATATTTTTCATTACATTATACTCTTGTTGGTTAAAAAAGTAAATTATAATGTTTGGAATGATTATGAATACTTAATTTGGGCTATATTGAAACTGCCTACACATATTTTAGTTGAAAATTTAATTTTTGACTATTGGCCTAAGATCATGGTTGTCTGGCCCACAGTGCACTGGACAGAAATGCTGAGAGTGGACATGGGGAACAAATTGCCTATTTCTGGTATTGTAATTTTTTTTTTTATCGTACTACTGACTTTTATTATTCTTTTACCGTCGCAACGATCGGAAGAAAGAAAATTTCATTCTGTTTTGGCGATTTGGAAAGACAAGGGATTGTTTAAGCTACCACTGATTATTTTCATCCTAGTGATTTTTTTATTTTATTTTCTTACTGCTACTAACATGATTAAGGTAGTTTTATCTTTCCTATATTACTATAACAAAGGAAATTTTACTCTCTTATCACTACTTCTGCAGTAATTGAAATTTTGTCTTCTTACCGCTACTACTGTAATAAAGGTATTTTATTCTCTTACCCTTATCTAAAATAAAAGCAATTTTATCTTTCGGATATAACTATAACAAAGGAAAATATATCCTTTTACCGATAATACTGCAATAAAGGAAATTTATTTTCTTACCACTACTACTGTAATAAGAAAAATTTTTTCTCCTTAAGGTTAAAGGAAATTATATTCCCTTATCACTGATTACTTCATTTTTACTCCCTTACTACTCTGATAAGAAAATCTTATTCTCTTATCATTGATTACCTTTATTACAATGTGGTAGGGCAATTTTTATTCTTTCATTACTGATTACTTTTATTTTCCTTACTTTCTTTCCTACTATGATAAGTGAAACTTTATTCTTTTAACTCTACTGCTTGGATAAGGGATATTTTATTCTCTTATTGTGTATAAGTTTTAAAATTGCAAATTATAAAGAACTCAGAAAGAATAAAAGATTATAAAGAGAAATTTAGAATTATTAATATTGGTTAACAACAACACAGTATTTATATTATTCATATTGAGGTCGGAGTCCTTCATCCCTCCCAATTTTTAGATGTTATCGCAAAAAAATTTTAAAATATTTAAAAAATAGTCTTTATAGAGTAAAACGTTCACTATTATCTTTATTAACTTTAATTATAAAGTAGGGGGTTCTGTTGAAAGAAGGTTAATTATTTAGGGTTCTGTAGTCGAAAAATATTGGGAACCGCTGATCTAAAGCAAACAAAGATTTACTATTACCTTCCAGCTATCAACTTATAAGTTTGCTTTGCACGCTTGAAGAGAATAGTCTACAATTAATTAAAACCTTGTCTTTCATGTTTACCAGACGAACAATGTGGGTTAACACCCCAAAAATAACATTCGCAGAGGCTTACACTCAAAATAGACTTCAGACTTTTTTTGTTAATGCTTGACATCAGTAATGCGTGTCATAGAGTTTAGCGCAATGGAATAATTTACAAACTGATTGAGTTAAAATTCACACCAGGAATAACTAAGTTTATATATTTATTAAATTTTTAAAAAAGAAAAAAAAAGTTTCATTTCTGCTATAGATTTTATTGGTATAGACCAGGGGTGGCGAACCTTTATGCACCAACGTGCCACTTTTTCCAAAAAATTGTTTAATGAGGTCATAGACGTGCCGAAAAATAGTTTTGACTTCGTGATTATTGAGTAAATAATAATACTATCAACTCAAAACTCCTTATTTACTACGAAAAAAATAATACATTTTGCAATGTCTCAGTTATAAGCGTAATTCAACTTAAAGTAACATCAGTGTGACTTCTGTTGTTGCAGATTAGATGACAAGTAACTTATATTAGGGTTATAGGATGTTAGTTCAAGCAGAACTGTTAATTTTTTTTTTGCCAGTTATTTATTGTTAGCTTGTTTTTTTATGGTTATTAATTGCTTTTTTGGTATTAATTGTTAATTTTTTTGTGAATTTAATTTAATTGTTAATATGCTTCATAGTGAACTTTGTGATCGGTGGCGGTGGCTTTGTGATCGGTTTGTGATTTGTGATCGGTTCGCCATCCCTGGTATAGACTAAAAGTTAAACGTTTTGTAACTGTAACAGAAATTGAAAGTTTTTCTAGAAATAAATTTGCAAAACTTGTATTAAAAAAAGTGAGATAAAGTGAGCATCAAGATAAAACGTTTGGTAATTTATGGAATATATTAACACTTTAAATTCAGTCATTGAATATGAAGCAAAAAAAAAAATTTTTTTTTTCAGTAGATGATTCATAAAGAAAAACATTAGTCGTAAAATTATGAAAAAAAATTCGATTAACATCTCGTCATGTTTGTACATAAAGAAAATAAATGCTTTATACTGTAAGACAAATAATATGTTTTTATTGTAATTCTTCAAAAATTATATTTAAAGAAAATTAGACAAAAAGAAGCAAACTAATAAAACACAACTGGTTATTCACAAGAAAAGCAAACATTAGCATTGAAGTACAGATTGACACTATTTTTCAAACATAACAACAGAAATTTAAAGAACATTTAATGGAATGATTTTTTCTTTGAAGAAAATTTGTTTTGTGATAGCGAGAAACAAAGATGACTCCCCCCCCCAAATAAAAATCAAGAGGGTTAGTTAGTAGACAAAGGAATTACATCTAAAAGAGAGTCTAAGGAATTATTTCTTTATACAGAAAAATCTTTAACACTATCATTGAAACGTGAGACTTAGTATCATTCCACATATTTTTAAATCTACCAATTAGACAAGTCAATATTTGTTTAGAGCAAAATAATCTTAAAAAGTTTTAAAATAATTTTCAGTAGCAAGCACTTAAAATCCCAAAAATATGTAGTATTTATTATTTGTAGTAAAAAAAAAAAACGAAATTTTATAGAGCATTAGAACTAATAATAATATTTTTTTTTATCAATTTTGGTTTGCTTAGCTTCTGACATTGCAACCTCTCTCTCTCTCTCGCAAAAAAAAAGAAATAATATAAAAAGTTAATAGTTCTTGCTTTCTCAAAAATTTCTTAGCTGCAGTTTTCATTGTTTACACTCGCAAGTTTAATAAATACCCCTCTGGTAATTCGTTGCTCTGTAATTTAAAAAGTAACTTATTAAAAACGTTGAGTACTTCTGACTTTTCATAATTTGATCCAATTTAAGAGCTCATTTAATCATTCATGAGTTAGCTTAATAGAAATGTATGTATATATAGAACTTTATACCTAGAATGACAGGAGGGACCACAATCGTCCCTTAGGTATTTTGGTAAGCACCCCATTATCTCAGGAAAGTTTGGGTATAAGGTACTCTATGGTAAGCATAAAGCAATCCAATTTCATGAAAAAAAATCAAAAGTATTTCAATATATATATAATTATTATTCATACAGAAAAGGAAACACAGTTGTCTAATAAACTAATATTTATGTATAATTGAAAAATCAGTGTTCCATTTAATCAACCAAATTTAATGAAATACCATAGAATCTTGATGATCAAACTTATGCTCGTTGTTCTATTGATTGTAACATGATTCTTACCTACCAATGATTTAGATTTTCTTAGTTGCCTTTTGCAAAATATTAAAGCTTTGAAGGCATTTTGCACCTGTAAAATATTTCTTCTGTATTTTTATCTAATTGTTTTTACTACCTATAACCTTTTAAAGCTATATTTATTTATTATACTTTATTTCTCTTCTCTGCTATTATTACATAGATTTTGATTATTATGCAAAATTAGATGTGTAAAACATATTTAAAACGTTATGCAACTACGTTTGCAATTATAAAGTAACAAATAAGTTACATTCGCCTTCATAATATGTTTTACATTAAACCATACCAGTCAAAAAATGCAATAAAAATAATTAATACAAAATTGAAAAACATTAAAAATTAACTTTTCACATAGTTGTTAAATATTTGGGTAATAAACAGATAATAAAAGTTTTTATAATAACTAATCATGAAACAGGAATTTTTTTTTAAAAAAAAGGTTGTCGATGAAGTTTCAACAGTGACCAAACAAAATTATCAGATTTCAATTTCATCCCAACAGTATTAGGAATTATAAAAACAAAGTTGTAAATGAAGTTCTAATGATAACTGAACAAAATGATCAGGTTTCAATTTTGTCCCAACAGAATAGGCAAAGGAATAATAAAATCAACAATAATAAACTTAACATTTAATAATGGCAATTAAATTTAAAAAATCACACAATAAAAATTCTGTAATTTAAATTTTTTACAAGAGTAAAAACATTGGAATTTGTGATCATCGTGGAAAATCCAAGATCCATTGGCATTCCCTGTTCTAACAATAATCTCACAACACATTGAAAACTGTATATAAATATGTATATATATATATATATATATATATATATATATATATATATATATATATATATATATATATATATATATATATATATATATGTTGTTGTGTTTTCTTTTTTTTTAAAAAAAAGGTTGCAAGCACATTTTTTCTTCAGTTGTTGTAGGCAGAACAAACAAAAGAAGTAGTCTAAACTCAATAATGGTGTAATAAGCTCAATGCTTCAGCTACTCTGATTCTCATATCAGGGATTGATCTTTCAACAGTACTAGAAGAGCTGAAAATAAACAAAATGTAAATTTAAGGTGGTTGAATCAACACAGAGACATTGAAAAATGGTTACACTTTCAAGTAATTCAGTAGTTTTGAGTTTTTTATAGCAGTTGTGGGGATACATTTATTGATAATGTAAACCTTCATCTATCAAAAAGGAACCCCAACAAAGAATCGAGTCTTATTCACTAGTGAATTGGAATTGTATTTTTGTAGTGGTTGATACACTACAGTACTCCCCCACCAGAATTATATATGTGATAGAATTCGATGAACGGATACCCCCAGTTGATTCATTGCTATTTCGTGAGAAGCCGGAAGAGCTGTATTAAGATCATCGTACTTTTTGAGTGCTGATCGTGAGAGCTATATTAAGTTCACGGTTGTGGTCCTTTCTGTGTTGCCATTTGCAGTCAGGCCAAAGACGTGTATGATCGAGACTGAGTAGCAACAGCGTGATGAGGTAGAGAATGTCACAGTCACAAGTAGCAAGTGAACTGTTCAATGTGAATCATCCATCGAAGTAGGCATGTTTGTATCAAAGTAGTAGTTTCTCTCAAGGTAGGCGGGTTCACATCACGTCCGGGTCACAAACGTGGGAATAGTAGTTATCGACAATGTAAACCTTCATCTATGCAAAGGTACCCCAACATAGAATCTAGTTAACATGTTTTATATACCAGTAAATTGTAATTGCATTTTTGTAGTGGTAGATACACTACAGCAGTGGTTATACTGTTTACCATAGCATCTTGTGAGTGTGGCATCCACCATTTCAAGTCCAAAATTAATTCTTAACATAACATGCCATTCGCACGAAACTTTATTTCTGCTCTAATACAAATTGGTTAGTAACTTAAAAGTGTTTGAATCAACACAGAGACATGAAAAAATGATTACACTTTTAAGTAATTAAGTAGTTTTAAGTCACTTTTTAAAATTTTTTGTAGCAGTGGTCATTAAACTGTTTGCCATGGTATCCTGTGAAAGTGGCGTGGCACACTGTATGGTATCAAGTCCAAAATTAATTCTTAACAGAACATGCCATTCGCATAAAACTTTATTCGTGCTCTAACACAAACTGGTGAGTTACTTATAGGCAATCGGAGATGCACTCTTTTTCTTAGAAGACTTTACATTCAATTCAAACACTCTCACATACACTGGTTAATTAGTTAAATGCAATTTGAGGCTCACATATTGTAATCTTTTTATTAATAATCTTGAATGTTGGCACTGACTATTTCATTCAAACTTATTTTTTATTAAGGATTTGTACCAAAATTGAAGAGAAAAAAAATATCTAAAATATATCTTATGTAAATTACAAAACATAATCATTGATGCCGAATGCTCCATTTTTTGAAAATAAGGCACAAAGGGATTAAAAATAAAAACCAACACTTAAAGGAATAGAATTAATCTTGTTCATCATTAAAAGGTTCATCACAATATAACTTTAAGTGCTTTTCCACTTTGATTTATTATTTAAAATGTTACTTACTCATTTTGTCTTTTTCTGAATTTGTAAATTAGTTTCATTCTTTGATTAGATCTTTAAATAGCTTTTAAGAAATTTAGATAAATCAATAATTAGAACTAAAAACATTGGCAGTTAGCTTCTCCGCAATCATTCCGCGAAGTACAAACTAAATTTCAAATAAACATCAAATAATAATGATAGTGAGAATGCATACCAGAACAGACCCTTTCTTTTGGAATCAAGTTATGCTTTTCAGACGGAAGGTTCCCAAGAATATAACCTAAATATTAAAAAAGAAAAAAAATATTAGAATTGATAGAAGAGAATTATGGTTCCATAATTATATTTTTGTGTCAAAACTTTTCAAAAATAGCTAAAGAGGAGTGGGGTTAGAAAAGAAAGCTAAACCAGGTTTATTTTGTAAATAAACAGTCAATTCATGGTAATTTTTTTAAAATATATATTTAAGTGAGAATAAAATTGTTGAATCAACTATTTGAATTAATAGTGAGGAAATCAATTATTTACTATTTTAAAAATATTAAGCTATCATCTCGAGCAGTTTCGTAGTTAGAGAGGCATCTGTCACTGCGTGCAAGAGAGTCATATTTGTGATTATTCAAAATTCATTACAAATGAATTCCAGAATAAAATTAATTTTGATATTTTTCATCTCATACATAAGACTACTCCAAAGGTCTCTTTTTTGTAAGCATAAGCTTATAATTTAATATTTTTATTTAATTAGTAACATGCGAAAATTTTATTCTAACTTTTCAATGGCAATTTTTTTGGATTTACAACGTTAAATTTTGCTTTCCTTTGGATAACTATTTAAAAAATTGCACAATTTTATCGAAAAAATAAATTTGTGAGGAAATTTATTCTTATAAAATTCCTTACAAATGATTTATGTATGAAAAATGAACAGTTTTTGTATCATTTTTCATACATAAATCATTCACACAATGAATTGTAAGAATAGTCTGAAGAAAATTCTCATAAATTGGACCACTGGTTTGTTAGATATCATAAAACGTTTTATAAAACTGTTTAAAACGTACAAAAACTGTTTAAAATAAATAAAAGTATTCTGAAACAGAGATTTACTTCCAATGAGTTTTTTTATTTGATGAGTGATGTTTGTGGGGAATGAATTTCTTGTTGTGAACGATTTTCATAGTACAGTTTAAAACTATAAACTTCAGTTCATATAACAAATAATTCATACTTCAGTTCCATACAACAAAAATAATTTTTCAGTATGTTTTTATAAGCATTCTAATATTTTCTGACTTTGATGTTTAAATTATTCTGCTTGTTTTATTCAAAATTATACTCTACAATTCAGTTTTTACAAAACCCTAATTCATAACCCAAATCCTAATTCTGTAAAGCCATGGCAGTGGCATCTCTTAATTTGAATAATATTTTTCTCAAAGGTATTCAGTTTAATGGAAACCAATAAAGTTGGAGTATTATATATAGATTATAATAATGTTTTCAATTGAATAAATATTGTTTGTTTTAATTTTGTTTTTTCTTTTTGATAAAAATAGCCACCAGTCACCACAAGATTTATAAAAAATTCTAATAATATTTTTGTCCAATTCCTCACAAACAAAAATAAGGCGGTTTAAGACAAGATAAGTAATCAAGTTTACTCTGTAGTTAACTATTAAATCCAAAAAACTATTGAAAAAGGCATATTTTTTTTTAACATTTCCAAGCAAAGTATATTATAGCTTAAGGGGAACACTCATATTAAAGTAAAGGAATTAAATGGTCATAATTTTGGAAAACACAAGCGTTCAGGTAACATTTTAAATTTATAATGCTGGAAAGATTGGAAGTCTATTCCAAGATTACATAATTAGGGATTAATGTTTAATCCTAGATGTAATTTTAATTAGAAAAATAAAAGAAAATTAGAAGGTATTAATAACTAATCTCAGCGGATAGCAATGAAGTTATCCGAATCCCATTGATGCTGGTTGTTACCAATTCTGCATTGACCACAGTACTGATGTAAATTATTACTCAGTGCTAGATAGAGTGTGGGTTAGAATCCCCTTGCTAACCGAGATAGGCTTTCATAGTTATTCTCTCCATGTAGTGCTAATGCAGGTTAATTCTATTGCAAAGTCGTCTGTGTAAACAAATTTGATTCAATGATCTAGGAGTTCCATTGGCTTCTGGGTTGGGTTCAAAAATTACAAGGTTACAGAGTTGAAATATTGAAAGTTGAACTATTGAAATATTGAAACTCAAAATTGTGTCGGCTGTTGTAAAAAAAAATCTAAAATACGTATTATAAAAATAAAGTAAAACTTGTCAGTGGCAGTAAAAGATTACAACAAGGAGCCTTGAATAATGAAATAAAGATTAGTAAATGCTCCAAAGGTTTACTATATTTGCAATAATTAGATGATTATTACAACACACTTACCTAAAAATGTTGCTGAGTTACACTGGATGAATGGGAATTGACTTTTTAAGTACGACATACAAGTTGTAGTATAAAATCCTATTTTGTCAGGAAATCTAGCTATCTATAAAATTAATAACATGTATCATGAAAGTTCATACATTAAAACTTTTACAACAGTTATAAAAACAAAATCTAGATTTTTTTATTTTAATCCCTTTTGTAACTTAGTTTACAATTACAAAATAAAATTAATAAAAAAATGAAAAATGATTTCTAGTGGCAATCATATTTAATTGGTTTCCAAATATCATTTTAAATATTAGTCATAAATTTGTTTGAATTAAAATATACTTTTAGAAAAAGTGCACAGCTGCTATTAACCCTCTTGGTGGGGCTTACTTAAAATAGTTTTTCTCTTAGAAGGTCCAGCATATTTAACAGAGTTGTCCGTGAAACGGCAAGGGTCAGACAAAAGGAATGCCTCCCCCCTTTTTTTCCGTTCGCTGTTAAGGGAATTATTTACGCTCTATGAGGTCAGCTTTTGGATGGGAGGGTCAGCCAAGGGAATGACAGTTTGATGGATGGAACTCGTTTTGTAGATCACTTTTCAACTATCTTTTTTGAATCCTCCTGCAATTCAGTGTTTGTTTCCAGAATGTTTTGATCTTTTTACAATTTATATTTAAAAGACATGACTGTATGGCACTCGCCTTTCTCGTTGATAAAGATTGTTAGACAAATTTTATTCCAGTTTAAAATTAAAATAAAAAATTAATTATAAAAAATATAATATGAATCTTCAAATAAAAAAAATAAACATTGAAAACAATATTATGTAGTTTAAGTTTCTTTCTTTTTTATTATTAAATTTATATTGATTTAGTGCTTATCATCACTATGCATATCGTTTATAATTACTTTAAGATCCTTTAATTTTCTGTAATATTTAATTTTGCAGGGTGGCAATCTTTTTCTTTTATTTAATCTAAACCATGATCATTATCTTCATTTTACGTTATGCATTTCTGAATAACATTATGGAATATTTAAATTAGTTTGAAAATAGTAATGCGTATCCTTTAAATCAATATATTTCTTGGGTCAATGGTAATATTAACCTATGAAAATTTTAAAAATTACTCGTAAATTTTTTAAATGCATGCAAACTGTGTGTTGCATGGTTATTAGCATGGTTTGCTATTATTCATTTTCTTTATCTGCTCAGAATTTTTTGTTTTTCTGAATTTTTTAGAATTTAACAGATTTAATTCTATTAGAATTTTCAGACATTCAAAATTAAATTTAAAAAAATGTACAAGTAAAGTACAGGAAATATAAGTGAAAATTCTTATTTAAAGCCCAAATAAACGTTGGTGTTGCTAAAAACGAGCACATCCCCTAATCACTCTAAAAAATTATTCATTGTATAACTCAATAAAAAATTTAGTTTTTAACTTTAACATAAGAAGATAACCAAAGAACATTAATTTCTTTACAGTTCTCCGATTTTTTCTTCAATTTTTAGATTGATTTTAAGGCGGATACCTAGAGAGCAATAACTATTTAAAGTAGGCTTGATTTTAAATTGTTTGTTTCAAACCGATGGAATTTGAAACATTTTGGCAAAATCTTTTTTTGTCTATGATATCTATGAATATTCAATAGTATTCATCACATTATGCATGCCGTAGACATTAGGTATGAACTATAAGATAACGATTAAGAGAATAGCTTGAAACAAGTTTAAAATGAAAAACTTAGTGGTTAATTGCAAAATTTTTATAGAATTTCCTCTTGTGGTTATTTTTGTTTAAAATCTCTACTTTTTCGGTGTAAAGAAGAATAAAGGAAAAATATAAACTTAAATTTACTATTGATTTCAAAATTTTTTCTCAGTATTACTTTTATTGGAATTTTGAATTGTATACATTTTTTATTTTATAACAAATCAATAATTGAACAAAAAAAGAAGAAAAAAATTTTTTTTTAGTAATAAATAAAACGAACCTATAATAAACAAACGTAAATTTAAAAAATCACAAAGATCATAATCTACATTTATGAATTTATATCCTTGAAATGGTTCCATTTTTTGTGATTCCTTCATATTTATTTATATATCCAGTCTCTATCCATATCAGTAAACGTCATTGAAAGAAATCACAGATTGATCCAAACTGGGACTAAAAGATTTTTTTTCTTCAATTTCTTGCATAATCATATATCCTTCGCATACGCCAATTTAAAAATATGTAACCCTACTAAACAGAATTTGAACCTAATTTTTCAGTTATAGTATAATAATATGACCAGGTTTAGAATTTCAATCAGGAAAACTAAATATTTCAATCAAACTTCATATTTTGTGATTTAATTTAAACATTGGTTTCTCTAATGAAAATCATATTACTTTAGTTTTTAAAAAAATCACTTTTTAATAAGAAAGTATTCTCAGAATAAAACAATTTTTTACTCAAAATGTTAAAAAAGAACAAAAAACAATTAGTTAAGACTCCTATATTTATGTTTAAATTCTCTGTATTTTTGTATAAAATTTTAATTTCCTTTTTTTATATACTATTCACATTTTTTGGAAGATCACTAGAGTAAGAGCATAATCGTAGTCATCTTCTAACTCCTTGCACGCATTTTCTTTCACAAAATATTTTTCAAATCTGATTAATTGAAATATATTCAGCAATAACGAAATTCAAACTAGTATTAAAAGTCTGAAGTTAAGATTATCAGAAAATTTCTTATTAGCTCTTGAGAAATTTTTAAAAATAGAAATGATTTTAAAGTGGTAACTAATTTGATACAAAATAACGCATTAAAGAAAATCTTTTGCTCATACTACTATTCATAAATTGCTGGTAAGAGCTTTATAAAAACGGGTTTAAAATCCTTCGATTCTAAAATCAAAATTTTTTTTCATTAAATAGAACGATTTTATGACGACTGATTGATTCAATATAATTATATACTCAGTAAACACGAACTGTATTGATTCTGATATCCCTATTAAAATTTAAAGTTTATAAGTTAGTAAAGAAATTACGTATTCTGAAATAAGAATAGAAATCAGATTGAGAAGCTGTGGACAAATTATATAGAGTTTAGTTAGGAATTAGTGATCTAGAAAAAGGAAAAAGCAAACATTATTTAAGAAATCACGACTTCATGAAAATCCAACACCAATAAGGGATAATTGATTAAAAGTTTTTGCAACATAAAATATTTGCAGTTGACAATCTTTTTACCAATTAAATATAAAGTGAAAAAATTCAATGTCACAAAACTATTTTAGACTTTGAGAATGGTCTATATTCAGCTTTTGGGAGCCTTGATAGAGAGTATATACTCCCTTTATTTACACTACTTCAAAGTTTTATATTAAATCTACTTTTACTAAATGACATGACCATTTTAGTTATTTTATTAGTGAACTTATTAGTGAAAAAAAAAAGAGGTAGCATATTTCATTTTGCGCTTTCTTTTGAAGCAATAATACATTCTAACTGAAGGAAACTGAAGATATCCTGGGGTCAACACTGTGTACTAAGTGTTAGTTTTCAAAGAATGAAAGCAAATGTTGCAACAAATTTCTTGAAGAATCACTTTCTAAGATTACAATAGGTATAGTCAATGCATGGGGGAAGATTGGCGTTTTGAAAGAGTGATATTTCCTTCTCTGCAAGGGGTCATTTCCTGTATCGCAGCCCAGTAGTTGCTAATTGTATGGAATTCCAAGCTTTGCACATTTCTGGAAAGAAGATAAATCACTCTCTGAATCCTTGGCACTCTGTTTTTAAACCTAGTCTTTAAATTTTTCTCTTTTCTATCTGTCGTCTTACAGGAAAACATTTCTGGAGAAAAATTATTGCATCATAGTTTGCAATGAGAAACGTATTTATACATGTAATTTGAAAAAGGAGGTATAGAACAGAATTTAACTAACAGTAAACAAATTAAAACCAAACATTTAATTTATTGTCTAAAATAATAAAGTAGTGCATAAAAATAAAATAGCTTCACTGTAAAATGAAATTTGAAAATAAAATGTACTTTAAAAATCAAATATATATATATATATATATATATATATAATTTTAAAAGTTATCCATACTTTAGAATCCTTGGCACTCTGTTTTTAAACCTAGTCTTTAAATTTTTCTCTTTTCTATCTGTCGTCTTACAGGAAAACATTTCTGGAGAAAAATTATTGCATCATAGTTTGCAATGAGAAACGTATTTATACATGTAATTTGAAAAAGGAGGTATAGAACAGAATATAACTAACAGTAAACAAATTAAAACCAAACATTTAATTTATTGTCTAAAATAATAAAGTAGTGCATAAAAATAAAATAGCTTCACTGTAAAATGAAATTTGAAAATAAAATGTACTTTAAAAATCAAATATATATATATATATATATATAATTTTAAAAGTTATCCATACTTTAGCTCGCAGATAATTTTATTGTAACACCTTCAATGATGTTTTCTAGAATTTTAACCACAACCAAAATTGCAGGACCATCGTATTTGATATTTTTGAACCAAATGCTTTGTTGTCAAATTTCTTCGGCAGTTAATTCATAAGTAAAAAAATTACACATTTTTAAACCGTTCGAAATGCTATCTTAGCATATATTTATTTCGCTAAATTATCTAGTAAAAATAATTTTCCTTAGTTTCTCTAATATTAATTTTCGAAAATTTTTTTACATCTTACTAAATAAATATTAGATTGTTTGGCCTTTTTTTTGGTCAAGTAAGAGTAAAAAACTGTGTAATACAAAAAACTTAACTTTGCGTTGCCTTTTCTTTTGATTATTGTCCTTAATATGTATTGATTATAATTAAACAGAAATTTGAAACAAATACATAAGAATAGTATTATTAAAGAATTTTGATAGAAAAAAAAACTTTTAAGAAATAAAAAAAACTTTATACTCTTTCTTTTACCTAGTCTTGTTTTTTATAGTAAAATAAAGTTAGTTTTGGATACATTTTTAAACAATATTAGTTTAAAAAATTATAGATAACTTTATGAGGAAGAAGAAAACTACTAAGTAATCTCTTGTTAAATAATAAGAGCTATCCGAAATTCTTGCTAATTTGCAATTCGTTAAATTCCTTTATTATGACGCAATAAAACAAGTATCTTATTTAGTTTTAAAATTTTTACTCACATTATTAATAAATTACTTGATAGTTTAAATTGATATTAAAATTGTCACAGGAAGTAATCAGAGTTTAGCTGCGGAAAATTGCTTCAAAGTATTAGTATATGGTTTTTATATAAACTTGAAACTTTTAATTAAAATTAAACTTAAAAAGATATTTAATCTCGTTGGTTTCTTTGTAGTTATAAGATTTTTCATTTTGCAAAAATTTTTTTTAATATACAAGTTATTTTTTTAAAAATTTCAATAACTGTCTTTCGTATTCTGTTCAATTTTTTTTTTTAAATTTTATTTCTGTATAAATTTTAGATGCGATAATTCAAAGAAAATGCTTAAAGCATGAAAAAAAACAACAAAAAAAACAGACTTTTATTTATTTGCTCTTTATTTATTTATTGTTATTATTATTTTCCTTTTGTTCATATCCTTCTTTGCTTGAAAATTTTTAAAATAATGTGAAAGAAATAAAATAAGTCAAAATCTAAAGTAAGTCAAAATCTCTTCCGTTCACAAAATAAAATTCAATTAATGAATATTATCAAAATATCGAATTTACAGTACTTATAATGAAACTGCCGAACATTATTAATAGAGATATTTTAAAATTTATTCAAAATAAACAAATATTTAATAATAAAAAATTTAAAAGTAATTTGCGATAATATATCCCCCCCCACACTTTTCTAATTTTACCAAGAAAAATTTCAATTTAAAAAAAAATAATAATGAAAATTAAACAGCAATGAAAGCAACGAAATGTTTAATTTGGTATTAGCAAAAGAAAAAAAATTTAAATAAATAAATAAAATTAAATAAAACATTAAATTAATTTTTCCCCTTCACGGACAACTTTTGCTATCAGTACAATTTAACTACTAATGAACTCTAAAATAATCTCACAACTCCTCTGTGATTTATGATGACAGCTATCCCCACCTCTCAATTAGTACCCAGTCGGCGGTCGTAGGGGAAGGAAAGTAAACACCAGCCAAAAACTCGGGCGCGCCGCTAGAGAGGCAGACAGGCAACCCGAGTTATTCCGGGCTTGCCGCTTTACGTGTAGATATCAAGCCCGAGTTATTACGGGTCCGCCGCCAGGAGGGTTAAATAACATTTTATCGATTTGTGCTTCTTATTTAAATAACCAAGACTATAACATTAGAATAGTAATCTATTGATAAATTACCAAATGCAAATTAGAGCACATAACTTACATATAGTAAAGTCATGCCACATTCCTACTTTTACTTTCATATAAAAAGTTCCCCTTTAAAAATACCATCCCAAAATTAAATGAAAAAATAAATAAATAAATAAATGTCTGAAAAATATTTAAAAAAAAAAAAAGAATTTTTCAAAAAAGAAAATCAAATTAGCTTTTCAATCATGACAAAATAATTATCATTTCAGTATCTATCATGATACAAAAAAAGGTTGGTTGTTTTGTTGCTTCACTATTGCGAAAGCAACGGTGGAGTTTATCATGCTTTATACACATTTTTTCAAAAATAAATGACAATGCTTAAGACATAGAGACATTACCACTGTTTTTGTAAATCCATTAACAAATTCTCCATAATTCAGGTGAGAATCTTCAAGTAAATACTTTTGGAACATAGAATTCAATTCTTCACATTCTAAAATAGGTCCCATCAACCTCAAACCATACTTGCAAGACTGCAAAAATAAAGCACTGTGATTAATATGTAACTGAACAACTTTTTAACAGTTTGCCTCAAAAATTATGTGAGAATGCTTACACACAATTATAACACTCATTTACCCAAACATAATTTCAATCAGAAAATAATTTGTAGAAACTATTAACTATTTTATTTAAAGGGTATCTGCTAAATTTTAGATTTTCAAATCCATGACTTTCCATGACTAATTCCAGAAATTTTCATGCCTTACCGAAGTTACTATTTCTTCCAAAAAAAAAAACAAAACACAACAACAAATTTAATAATTCTCCTTCAGCTGCTCAAGCACGTAGCACCAGCCTTTCACCACTGTATAGCATTGCTAACCCCCCTGACAAAATCATGGGCAAAATGACAACATTGTCGTAGAGCACTATTGAATTCTTGCAGAAAAGAAAAAAGATTTTTCTTTTGGGAAGTTAAAAATTTTTGTTTCCTTTTCTGCAAAATTTTTAAGACGTTTATTTTCCCTGCAGAATTATAGTCTAAAGATACTTTTTCTGTTCATCGGTAAAGAAAGAAATTCTCTGATTTTTCTGTTCTCATTTGGGAATGAAAAAAAATTTGTCAATGACTGGCTTGCTTCAGCTAGAATTTTAAATTGATAAAATAAAAATAAATAATAACAAACATTCTGAAATCACAAAAGTTTAAAATATAATTAGCTCTAAAAATGATGTTCTTTCGCTCATTTTTGGAAAGAACAATACAATTTTTAAAAAGCCCCATAAGAACATTTTACATTTTAATAAAATGCGACTGTGAGTGGGGATTTTGTAACAAATTCAGATATTTGGAAAATTGTGAAATTGGGGAGGTAAATTCCATTTTAAAAATGAGATTTTTCTGCGACCTAAATCCATGACTTTCCATGATGTTTTTCAAAAAAATAGTTAAAATCATGGCATTTCATGACAAATTTTTTCAATACAAAATTTTGTCCATAACTTTCCCTGATTTTTTAGATGTGCGGACACAATACTGATCGTGTGCAAAGAACATGACTTTTTCTTTTTGATAACCAGATGTCCTGTGCCTAAAGTCGAGTACTTTAAAACAGAATAATCTAATGAGGGCCGATACTGCACACCCTCAGTCATTTTCGCAGGTTAATCTAAGAGGTCAACCAACGTGATGCTTGATTTCGGTGATCTGCTGTGAACTTTGAATTAAAGATCAGTCCATTGTGGATCTTATTCTATATAGTAATGGTAATTTATAAATTTTTAAAATTGTTCTGTTTTTATTACAGGTCAAAACATGTAAGTTCAATAGACTATATGCAGAGTAAAACAGTGTGAGTGGAGAGAAATGCATTGCATAATTAAAGAACGGCTGTTAACTTTTGCTGAAGTCTTATTAAAACATTCTTTTAAAATGTAAGAAAATTTTTTATTGGAATATTTTTCTCTACTGAAAACAGCTAAATTCAGTAATTTCTAATGACAATAAGAGAACACTTGTAAAAGTGGTATAAAATTTTAAAATCGAACATTTTAAAATTTGTTTTTTTAAGAACTATAGTAACATTAAAATTAACCAACATAAAATTTATACAATAAATGTTATGTTACTTGTTTCAGGGCGAAAAATGACAAAAATTTAAAATTTCGAAAAAAAAATTTCTGCAATTAATACACTTAAAAGAATGAAAAAAGCATGCACTCCTCAAATCAATTGAAAATATCAATATATATTTTTAGAATAAATAATAAATACAATAAATTAAAAATCATAACATTAAATACAATAAATTAAAAAGTATAATATTAAATAAAATTAAAAATGATAACAAATATGATAAATTAAAAATTATAATAAATTACAGGTTTAATGATTTTTTTCTATAGAAAAAATAGACAAATAGTAGTAGTCTTTAATTAGACAAATATCTTCAATTTTGTTTGACCTTTTACCATCTTTGTAGTAATTTCATGATCCCAAAGCTCACAGAACTTCAGGTCCTTATCATAAAAAAAAACTCAACAAAGTGTCGTTTGAGGTCATTGTTATTATTGAATTTTTCAAAATAAATGTTCTGATGATATAAGTTGGCAGATGTATGGGAGATTTAAAATCGCAAAGAAATCATGTTCAATAGGTTAATGCAAAGCCTCACACATTTTCAGCAATATGCACAAAATTATAGCAACTTGGTTGGGAGGTAATGTCACATCTCCCATATAGCCCTGATCTCGCATTATCATTTAATATTTATATCATTTATCATATCTAGACCAACATTTTTTAAAAATTGAGTAATAAAAATTACCTTAAATCACATAAAATTCTGATAAAATTACCATTTTATGTAGTAATGACATTTGTAGTTTAAAAAAAAAAGAAGTTTTGCTGATAAGGACCTGAAGTTATATGGGCTCTGGACCATGAAAATATTAAATATAACAAGATAGTGAAAATCAAAAAGCATGAAAGATTTTATTCTAATTTTACTTTTTGTATAGAAAGAGTTTATTTCACTCTAAGACACCGAAATTATTTTCCAGCCAACCCAATAGTAAAATAGTAGTTTTAAGGGGTTCCAAGAATTTTCTTTTCTTTTCTTTTTTTTCATCTTCTAATGTAATCAGGTCTTTTTTTTGTTCTTTGTTTTGTTTACAAGAGATTCTATACAGTAACACTTTACAAAAGCAACATTTTATCAAACATCTATGAGATTTCCCTTTATTTCCCAATATATATGTGGTGTAGACTATATTTTTGTCCTAAAAATAAACTACTCATGAAGACAGAGATAAAAATTTAAGGGAAAAAAATTAAGAAAATAAAAAACTTAATGAATTGTTCTCCACAACAACACATGCAGCAAGTATTTATAAAAATAGTTTTCTTAATAATGGAATTTTAAATCAGAAGATTTATATGTAAATACCCTGCATATTTGATCTTTGGCAACTTTGTGATACAAAACATTGTGTATACAAAAGTGCAACTAGTCATTTTTAGGTAGCTGGAAAAAAAGGAAATTAATAAGTTGAGAAACACTGAAACTGGTTTCCAGCATTCTAGGACTCAATCTTAATGGTTTGAGGAAGTGACCTCAAATATGCTAACTAATTAGTACAGACGATATTTTAAGTTATGAAATCAAAGGACACAGAAATGTATTTTCTCTAAATAAACATACCTTTTTGATTTCTGATTCTTAAAAGACAGGGAATAACTGCAATCTAGAAAACATGATCTCCATAGTTTGGTGAAGAGATTGGTCCAAAATTTGGATCCCTTAATTTAAATTTTACTTTTTGTGTATTTCGCCTATCTTGAGAAATTCCAAAGCAAATTGAAAAAAACTTTGCACACAATTATATAATGTGTTTATATAATGTGTTTATCCAAAGATAATTCCACGCAAAAAATAACTTTTAATAAATATTTCAAAAAAATTTCTTATCTTATTTAATATTGATTGAAAAAATTTTGAATTGTAAGATATGCATAAGATATTGTAAGATATTACTTACATCAACTTACAGAATGTAATTTTACATTACAAAATACAAAATTTCAGCAAAATTGGTTGAATAGTTCACGAAAAACAGAATTTTAAACATCTGGCTTTTTTTAAATTCCATTTCTCATGAACAATTAAACCAATTTTGGTCAAATTTTGTAATTTACCATATAAATGTACAGTCTTTAAAATGATTCAAAAAATTGTAAATCTTTCAATTCAAGATTTTTTTGACCACTATTAAATTAAATAATAAATCTTTATTGAAAGTTATCTTTTGCATGGAATTATCTTTGGATAAATGAATTTTATAATTCTTATATGCAAAAAATTTTCAATTAGCTTAAAAAGTTCGATCTATAGCAAAATACGTAAAAAGTAAAATTAACACAGGGTTAAAACTTTACCACTTTTTTGATCTAACTATTGGGACCATATTTCTCAGATTGTGGCTACCCCCTATATTTAGGGGTGGCAGAAATCCGAATCAGTTAAACAAAAATATATTTTTTTAATTCAGAGAAAGTACTTTTTTGTATATGATTTTGTAACTTAATATATTGTTTGCACTTATGAATTAGTATATTTGAGGTCAACTCCTCGAACAATTAAGAATGAGTCCCACAACATGAAAATTTGGTCATTCCATAAAAATTATTCAGGGTGGTCTGTTTTTTATTTTGTGCACTGTACATTTACTAGGATACTGTGCATGCCTACTAACACGTAAGAAAGTCCTTAATTAATATTAAAAGTACAATACGACAAAAAATGTTGTATCTCATACCACTAACAATTCAATTCTATGACTACGAGTAGAAATGAATTTGTATGAGCGATATTTCTCCCACTATAAAGGGAATAAAAGGTACAAATAAATTAAAAGTTAAAACTGTTTTACTGCGCTATTAAAGACTGTTTTATTAAAGAATTGAAAACAGAAAAGTTAAAAGGTACAAAACTAATAAATCTGTTAAAACATAAAAAATATTGATTTATTTAAACAGATTAAGAAGTTCAAAGTAAGAGGTAGTAAAAGTAAAAGCCAAGAAACAAAATATCATAAAAAGATAAATAAATAAACAAATAAGGGGATAATTGTACCTCTCCTTGATACACTTTAAAATATGCATTTAGATTTACAGATTTAAGGCCAACTTATGAAATATTAATATAAACTTTTGTGGTATTGCTTTTATGATGTTTTGTTACTTTTATATATATGTGGTATTGCTTTTATGATGTTTTGTTACTTTTATCCTTGCTGCACTGCTATAATTACTTTAAAGTTTTAGTTTCTCTTTCATAAGTTTTCACCTGCCCTTTTCTGCCCTTAAATAATTTAGCCAAAAATAAAAATAAAAATGAAATAGCAAGTATAGCCCTACTTATTTTGTGATGGTGGTAACAGCCAATAAGAGTTGAGTATGCTTTGGGGGCTTGGTTAGAGGAGGTGAGAGAAAAGGCAAGGACACACATGGTTTTGGAGAGCTGAGGTTAAGATACAAAATATGAGGATCCTCAACAGCTAAGTTATATTATAAAATTTTCTATCACCCCATAATTATTTTTTATTTATTTATTAAGTAGCAGTGCAGCTTCATAATGTATAATTTCATGTTAAATTTTTTATGTACCTATTATTAATTGGAGTGTATGCCTTCCTGGAACAAAATTTGTAACTCTAAATATCTTAAATGATCTATATTAAATAAATAGTTTTAACACCTTGCAATTAGTGATCATTCTAATGATCTTGTTCTCTTACTTAAGAGTATATTATTTTTAATTTTTATTCTTATCTTAATGTGTGTGGTGATGAATTGAACATCACCACACTTCTTAAAAATTTTATTATTGAACAGTTAATTCCTAATTTTCCATTAACTATAAAGGAGTAAATATTACAATTATGGTCAGCTGAAAAGCAAGTCAATTAATAGTAAGAACATGATTAAAGAAAACGCACTTTATACTAGTACTAGTAATATGAATATCAAATCATTTGCAAATTGAACTTATTAATCATTCATAATAAAAGAAGTTATAAAATTCATGCAAAATGTATGCAACTAAAAAGAATAATAAAAGTAAAAAAATAACTTTTAATTATGCACTGTATTACAAAATATACAAGTATATAAATTAGATGCAATTATTTACAAAAACCTGAAGTTTAATAAATTAAGCTGAGTTATTTATTAAAAAAAGGTTGTTTATAGCTGATTTATACATAAAAGTGATATATTTATCAAGAAAAACATAAATAAGATTGTATAAATTAATATCGTAACATATAGAAGTAACAAATATTTATAAATTACTACTATATTAAAAACCCGAATTGATATTTAAATTAAGATAAGCATTTACCCTGATAATTATAGACACAGAAATAGGTTTTTTTCATTAAGATTTATAAAAAAATTATTTAAAAAATTAAATATTTCATTAAAATATGTCGTTTAGTATTAACAGTTGAGTAAAGTAAAAAAAAAAAAAAAAAAAAAAACAAGTTTAAAGTATTTTTCTTCAACTGTGTTTTTAAAATTATTACAAATATATATATTGTACTCTTTCAATGTATGCCCTGTTACAATTTTGATACAAAAATGCTTATCATTTCAAAGTTATTCATAAATTAAACTTGAAAACATGGTACATGTATATTAAGCTTAATTTTTTTTTAAAAATCTTTAATTGAAGAGAGAACAATTATGTCATTGTCCTAAGTTTAAAAAAAATTATAATTTTCGTATTTAAATGAGACCATAAATAATTCCCAAAATAAAGAATAACTGAATTAAATACACAATCAAAATAAAAAAAACATCAAACAAGGAAATAATTAAGTAAACTAAAAATCCTTAAAGTTAACAATAAGTCAAATAATGTATTCTCATTCATAATATAAAATGCAAATGAATATAAAATGCATTAGAAATTCTACAAAACCTTAAAAAGGGAGAAAAATAAAAAGTTAATAAAATATACTTGCTATTTGGTATTATTTCACTAACCACAGCATAGTTCTCATTGTTCTGTTGCACATAATTCAGCTAAATGTATCTCCAGTTTCTTTCCAGGTGACCCATCTCTGATTCTATGATATAATAATAAAATATATTATTAAATACATTCCTAACAATTATATAATGAAAAACTATAATTAATTTTTTCTTGCTATAATAAGCTACTGAATCATACATATGTAAATGACACTAAACAGTTTCATATTAAACCAGATGTTAAATAAAATTTAATTCTTAAACTGATAAGCTACTATACTACGAACCCTTTAACTGATTGGCAGATTATTTTCATTATGTAACATATAAGAAAAACTGCATTCCGTGACCGAAAGTAAAGGGGCTGTCAGCAGTTTGTTGGTTTAAAAAAAAATACTGCAATATTTTAGATTTTAAAAAATACATTCAAAAAATTTTTAAAAATGCGAAAAGAAAAAGAACATTTAAGTGACTGTAGAGTTTGCCAACAAGGGAACCTAAATTGGCTTTACTGTACCAAAGGTAAATGACATAACAAACTCAAAATAAGTGCTGATTCAGTATTGTAAATGATGTCTGACAAAGAAAAAAATTTAAGAAAACGAAGAAAAAAATTAAATTTACTTGTATTCAAGAAATCTATGTTTATCTGACGAAATGAGAAAGAGAAAAAAGAAGTTAAAAAGCATATTATTTGCAAAATAACAAAATCTGTGATATTTAGTGAAAATATTGACGTCCTTGATTAATCACAAAAATATGTACAGAAAATATTTTCTTGATTGAATCAAAAAAGTGAACAACAAATTCATATTAATATTAAGACATTAATGTATAAATGTATACAGAAGTAGAAATTAAGAAGATTTAGTCACTGGTCCAAAGGACCAATAACTAAAAGAACTGAAATAATCGATAAATAAGCGATCGAAACACCCAGACTGCGTTGGTCAGATTCTCAACTGGTCACCTAAAATGTCCAACATTCGAACGTGGCTCAAAGATTTATCAGACTTGTAAAAAATGCTCTATCCAACCAGCATCACAGAAACATATACTTGATTGTGTCGGACAGTCCAGGGCGGACTTCATTTACGATGTCCTTCTTGTCATCGACTTTCTGGCTGTAAACTACTTTTTGGAGTTGACCTGACTAATGTCAGATCTATGAGGATAAGCAACAACTGAAATAATACCATAACAGCGAAATATCCCTTAACATTGATTGCTAGTTTAAAAAGACTGATTATTTATTTTATAATGGTCACCACTCACTTTAAACCCTATATATGTCTATACGCACAAACTGAAACCTGTTAAAAAAGTTCCCTTTTAAAAAGCTTTAAATTACCATTTAGACTTCTATTTCCACAATACTAAATTAACACTTTTAAAAAATTTTGTTTTTAACTGTTAAGAAGATTGCCAATTTTCTTTTCAAAGCATGGAAAATCAATCAAAGAAAAGAGACAAGTTTTTAGAAATGAAATACAGCGTGGCAAAACTCTCTCGATACTGGGAAAAGAAGTTTTAGGTTGTCTTAAATGTGTGGTCACTTTTTTCATTGACCTTTGCACTCAATTCAGAAAAACATGTGTTATGAAAAGTGTAGAGAGAATAAGCCATCAGAATAGTTAATCAAGTAAGGGGGGGGTGTCAACATTTTATATATTCATTATTCACTTACAATAATGAATATATAAAATGTTTTTAAAAAGAAAATATAAATAAAGCTTAATTGAAAATAACTGATGAAGTCCCTTAGACTGATGAACTTATAATTTTTGGATAAATCCTATACTTTTTGAAACATTTTATTTTATACTTTTTTAGCAAATTAGCAGTCTGTAAATTCTCATAGTGCAGGACTTGACATAAACTGCTTGGTTTCAAATGCAAAAACCACCAAGCAATGACAATTCTATTTTGAGAAAGAGAGATAGGCCGAAAGGAATGCTTTTTCAAGTTTTAAGGCATGTTGTCACACTTCAATAAAGCATAGATGAAAGATGACATTACCTTTGTTGGATGAATAGATGAATTTGATTAACAACATTTTTATGTATTATTCCCATATTTTTAAATGAGAAAGGTTATTAATTTTAAAAGAAAGCTTTTTTATATATAATTTATAAAAAAATACATTTAAAGTAAGAAAGGTTTATTTAATTCTAAAAAAGTTTTCTATGAATATTTTCACTAGCTTAATTAGCTTCAAAAATTAAAAACATTGTTTTAGATATATGTTAGCAATATTTAAAAAAAAAAATTTGTGCATATTTTTGCTTTAAGAAAAATACTTGTGAAGCATTTCACCAAACCTCAGTATTTTTCATCCAAAAACACATAAAAGTAAAATAAAATAAAGAATTTTCAACTACAGCACTGAAAAAAAGTGAACAATTCATTTGAAAGTGGAAATTGTCTATTTTTCTTCACACATTCAATCCTCTTCCATGCCCCACCCATTTGGGTGAGTCCTTCTTTACTATAGCAAGAGGATCATGGGTTTAGTGAAATCTTTCTTTTGATTGAAATGGGAGGGAGGGATTGTGAAATTAAAATAAAAAAAGAGATAAGTGACAGCCTTAAAAACAGTAAATAAAAGTTACTATTTTTTAAGATACTGACATTAAGTGAGAAAAGTGAATCACGCCTAGCCCTGAAAACACCATCTTTACTTGAGGGTAAATGTATCATATTCAAAGAAATTTAATAATTTTATTTATTTATTTTCCAATTTTAGAAATTTTCATATTTGGTTTACAAAGCAGTTGACTTATACACCTGACATAGTAGAAATTTTATATCTTGTAATCGAAAATTAGGTTGACTTATACCCCAAGATATACAATAATTTATCTATTTAAGATTATTCATCTTAAACAGTATAGTAATAAACTGAATTTAAAAAAAAACAATAGAAGTCATAATACAGTCAAACCCCGCTATAGTGAACCTTCAAGGGACCGACATTATGGTTCACTATAACGGGGAGTTCACTTTATCCGTTGCGCAGGCAATTTAACTAATGGTTCCTTAAATCCTCCCTTTTATTACACATTATTCAAATAAATAACTGGAAAATATTAAGTTTGAGCAAAAAATGAGTTACTTTTTTATTACTCTTCGCCTTGCGTGCAAAAAAAAATTAGTAATCTCTAGCTGATGAGCAATCCTCAACATCAGATATGGAAACACTTCTCGACTCTCAGATAATTTTTCCTGAATTTCTGTTATTCCGCTTTTTAAACCTGTCTAACCTGCCATTTTAGCACATAAAAGTAGTATCATAAAATCGCTTAGCAAATTCATCGACATTTGTTTAGATACTGGAGATTGTGGCTTCTTCTAATGCTGAACCACTTCTGTAATACTTCTTCAACATCCTTGTGATCTGCTTTTCTCAACTTTTTTCTGGCATCTAAATTTTTTTCATGAGCAGAAATTTTTAACTGACTACTTTTTCATATGTTACAAACTGCAGATTTGGATATTCTCTGCAAATATCAGCTTGATTGCATTCATTTTCAATTTTTCCGATTACACCCATTTTATCATCAATGAAGAACGTTTTACGTTTACTGCTCGCCATAGTTAAATTTGAGAAACTTGTCTGCAGGCTTTTTTAAACTGAACTGAGAACAAAAAGGAGTTGAAATGAGGGCCTTATCAACACATATTAGTGTTGACCAATAATGCCTCATTCGATCTGACAGAAAATGCATATTGATCCCACTGACACCTTACAGGTGCACCATCATCTGCCTGGGTTGGAAACATCTGCTTGGTTTGTTTAGGGATGGGAAAGTGTAAAGAAGCAAAGATATAAAGAGATAAAAGAAGCAAACAAGAAAAAAATGCCTATCGCTACATTCCCCTCAATAGATGGTTTTAAAAATCGGTGTATGTATTTATTTTGAAGTAGAAATTTCAAAATAATGAAGAAGAAAATCAGTCAAAGACAGAAAAAAGTTCATTGTATCCAATTTCCTCACTTTTTCGGTTCACTATATCCACAAAAAATAACATACGTGTATAGCAGGGCACGGGATCGAACATTTCTTTCACTATATCCGGAAGTTCACTATAGAGGGGTTTGACTGTATTTATATTTAGTAAACCTATTTTAAAAGAAGAAATAGAAAATAGACAATATAGTTTAAATTTAAAACACTTAAATTTTTTTTTGTAAACACTTAAAAAGTTAGTACTAAATTTGCAAATAATTTACCTTCAATTTTGGCTTGTTCTGATATTCCAGTGTAGTTTGAGAGTGCTGCATTTTCTAAACATTTTTTAAAAACTGCTCTAACTTCTTCTAGAGCCATGATGTCTTTCATTAAAACCTAGAATTGAATTTTATTTGTACAAATAAACAATGAATCTATTATCCACAGAGGTTTAACTTTTTTGAATAATTTATTGTGAGGTATATACAGCAGGGTTGGCAGGTTTTTGACATGCAACAGTTTTTGACGGTTTAAACCGTCACGTCAAAACCCTCACTGTCAAAAACCTATATTCATATGTGAAATTTAATTAATACATAAAACTTATATATTTTTTATAAAGGATAGTGTTTCTAAATATGCTCTAGAAAAAATAAATTTTAAATTTTGAAGAAACACTTATATTTTGAATAGTAACCAAAATCTTGTACTTTTGAAAACTCACATCTTTTGTAATATTATGTATTCATTTTCATGTGTTATTGAAAATCTGCAGTGATATTATTAAGAAATTTATTTATAACCAAATTTAGTGTATAGTATAGATTATACTACAAATTAGACATTTTTAAAGATAAACATTAGCAGTTTTGTACATTAGACATCTTTTAAAGAAAAATCTTTTTAATATTCTTTTAAATCTTCTTAATAATCTTTTTAACATAAGACAATACAAATTTAAGTGCTTTCTGTTAAATACACAGAGTAGTTAGTGTCGATTTACAGTATATTCAGCCTATTCATTTACTATGCTGAAAATTTAGTTCATGCAAATACTTGTGAATTTCATTTTGCTGAATACGATATAGTTTTGTTGAATATCTAAATATTCAGCTGTTGAATAATTACTTCTTGCTTTCAAGATATGCATTATTTGTATTCTTAATACAAGTGGAGAAAAAAAAAATTAAGAGATAAAAAATTTTTTTAAATGATAAGTGTAATAATTATAAATAAATATAATAAACAATATGAATTATATTTATCATTATTCATAAATATAACTACTTTTAAATTCAAATTAACATATTGGATAATAAAGATATTCGGCATAACATTAAAATTTTTTTTTATACACCTGTATCAAGTTTGTATTTATACAACATAACTTGTAAGCTCCTTATAAATATTAGTTATATGTTCCTTATATGTCAAAAATGCATAGTAATAAACTTTTAATTTTCTTAAGTATCAAAAAAAAAATTTTTTTTTTTTTTAAATATAAATATTTAAACAATTTTTGTGCAAAATTTTTCTGCACATGCATTTGAATATAAATTTCTGAGATTTTAAATTTATACCTTAATTATTTTACCTTAATTTTAATTAAAAAATATTTTAAAACCTGCTGATTACCTATAGTATAATTAAATTTCAATATAATGCATGGCAACTGTTGGTAGTTTTGAAGTTTATATATTTTCTTGGCAAACTTCAGTTTTTGACGGTTTAAACCAGTATTATACCCTTGTCATGTCAAAAACCACTTTTTGACATCAAAAACCCAACCCTGATATACAGTGGTCGGTAGAAGTCAGGAAATTGCAGTAATCGCTACACTTTTTGTCGATTGAAATGAAGTACGCTACTTTTCAAAATAAGTAGTGAATAGGTGATAAAAAACAGTACTTTTAAGAATTTTCGCGCAACTACTTTTAACGTTCACTTCTTTAAAAAGTAAGGTTCAAACGTAAACAGGGTGCGTAGCCAAATCTTTCAACAAAAAAGAAGCACCTTTTCAGTACTTTTTAAGCACTCAAAAAATATTTTTAAGCACTATATACAGTAACAAAACGCAAAATAATTTTAAGAGACTTTACGTGATCATGATAAAATAACTAGTTCCTGATTACTCTTCTTGATTATATTAGCTATTATAAAATAATCAAGAGATTTTTCGGTTCGATATCAGAGGGTGGAAAATGAAGCCTGAAATTGAGAATATCTGGCAAAATGCAGTAGAGTTGCACACGAGAGTGCAATAATCTCACCGAACCCTGCTCAGTAGACGCGCATGCGAACTCGCAAGCATTTCATCAAACATGTAAAATTATTAGCGGTTTCATAAAGTAATTCGAAATAGATTGTGGTTGAATGAATTGTGAATACCTTGAATAAAACAGTGTGAAAAGCAGGCTTTTGCATAATCGACATAGCAAAGAAAAAAATCTAATTTTTGAAAAGGAAAAATTAAGCACTTTTTAAAAACACCCAATGAAAAAATCACCTTTAAGGGCTTTTAAAAAACGAAAATCTAAAATAAGCACCTTTAAGCACTTTTTAAAAACACTACGCACCAAGGTAAAGAATTTTTTGCATCTGATTGGTCGTCACAGGTTTGTCAATTGACACAATGACAATGCCACTGTAGTCAAGCGTTGATGAGAATTACATCTCCAGCTCAAGAATAGAAAGCTTTTATCAAATCGGTAATTTATTTCCTACTTTGCCGGTTTCTCAATTGGTATTCTGCAGAATGCACTAGAAATGTGTGAAATATGAATCGTTTCATACATTGCCATTTTCAGGTTACCTGCTACATTTTAGATTTTCAAATCCATGACTCATTCCAAGAAATTTTCATGATTTGACAAAGTTACTATTTTCTCCGACAAAAACACAATAATTTTCAAAAAGCATTATAATAACATCAATTGAAATGATAGGTATAACCAAAAACTGTTGTACTTTGTATCTTCATACTTATGGATTTCAAATTTAAAAAACAGAGTAAAGAAAGAGTTGAAGCAATAAAACAGCTATAAAAAATACAAAAGCAAATATTTTTCTTTCTTTTTTTACTGCAGAATTATATTCTATAGATACTTTTCTTGCTCATCGGAAGGGAAATAAATACTCCTGATTTTTCTGTTTGCATTTCTGAACTAAAAAAAATTGCCAATGACTGGCTTGCTTCAGCTAGAATTTTAAATTGATAAAATAAAAAAATAAAAATAATAATAAAAATTCTAAAATCACAGAAGTTTTAAAGATAATTCGGTCTAGAAATGCTCCTCTTTCCTTTTTTGAAAGAACGCCATAATTCTTAAAGAACATGATAAAAACATTTTATGTTTCAGTAAAATATTATAGTAAGAGGGGATTTTGTTACAAACTTAGATATTTTGAACACCATGATAATGGCGGGGGGGGTAAGTAAATTCCAAAATGTGAGTATCGCCGAAAAATAAGATTTTTCGGCGACCTAAATCCATGACTTCCCATGAATTTTTTTAATAGTTAAAACCATGACATTTCATGACTTTCCAGGTGTCCAGATACCCTATATTTAGTTTTAAACATTATATAAAAGGCCTAGGCATTCTATAGAATAACAGATTTCAAACTTTGCCAGTAACATATAGAATTATAATTACTTAATATCATCACAAAGAACTACACACAATTTAGTGTTGGTTTTCAGCACTATTTTATGTCCTTTTTTCCCAAAAAATTAGTGAAAGAAATTATATAATACGGAGCAATCTGCCTTCAGAAATATATTAAAAAAATTTATTGTAAACACATGTTTCATGGCTTGAAAGAGCTATCAAAATCTAAATTTCTTAAATATAAATTACTAAACTGTTAATAAGCCAACTTATTTATCAGAGACTTGAGCTCTAATTTTATGTGATAAGGGAGCTCTAGAGATTTCACGCTCTACACTTGGCAGGATCAACGCAAACAGACCATGAAAAGGATCTAATCTATAACTTTGTAAGATCTATAGACAACCTGGTAGAAAAAAAGATCTATAGAGATAGATAGATCTACCAAAATGAAAGAAGATTGTTGCTTTAAAAATATTTCTGACTACACTGACTATATTGTTAACAGTAAAAAAAAAAAAAAAAAAAAAGATTTACTTTATTATTGTACCGAGCTCCTCAATTGTTTAAATAGCATAAATAATTTAAACGTTAACTGAGAAAAATACTTAACTAGAAATTATTGAATAAAAAATATATTAATTATTTAAATAACTTTAAGTAAGCAAAATAATATTAAAAAACTCTCAAAAATAAAATAACAAAAAGATAATGTCCTGAAATGATGAATATTTATCAACTAAAACTAAAAAATAAAAGAAAAAACAAGTTACATTGAAAGAAGAATTAAAGCAATAATACAAATAAATGAAGGGTTGTGAAATATAAATATTTAAACAATTTTTGTGCACTAAATGTAGGACTGCTCAGGCTTCGCCCGAGCATATTCTAAACTGTATCGATTTTAAGATCGACGAGGTTTTTTCAAAACCTCATCTGTTTTTAGACTTCCTGGACATTTTTGGACTTATGGAATTGGTCTAATTGGGATGGACCTCTTGGGGATTAGAAACAACAACTAAAATTTACTTAACATGTTAGTTTTACTATACTAACAAAGTATAAATCTCAAGAACTACAAAATTATCAAGGTTCTAATAGGCTAAATAGTTTTTTTTTCTTCTCTTAATATTTAAACTAGAGATGTATCAACAAAAAAAAAAAAAAAATAAGGCGCAGTACAACAAAAACATTTCTAAAAAAAAAATTGTTTCTTTAAAAGTACTTAGAACTTAACTTAATGGAAATTTTTTTTATTTTTTTAGCACGTATAATCGATTAATGAGTCACAATAGAAAAGAATACAATATAAAGAAACTGAGCTGTTAAATGAAAAAACTAAAGTATAAGTATTATCAACAATGATAATTTTGGAATACATTTATTGGTGTTAATAATTTTTTTAAAGAAAAAAAAAACACAGTATTTTGAAAATGTTGCGAAATATAACTTTAATTCCTAAACTTAAATTAAGTACATTATTTTATCAGATTTCAAAAAAAAAATAATAACATGAAATTATTATAAAAGAAAAAAGTATTTTTGTTTTTACCCAAAAAATTAAATATAATGAAGGAAAAATTTTACCAATTTGTTTTGCTTTTTTGCCCTCCTTAGAATAAATACTATTTTTTAATGTTCCTTATCACAGTTCCTATTCATCCAAAAACTAATTTATTAAAAAAAAAGTGCTTTCTTGACAAGTTTAATTCTTAACACTAGGTAAGGATACCATAACAAAATTTAAGTTTGAAATAACTCTAAATGAAACTTATTATAAATTTGATTTTTAAATATAAATCAGTGATTCTAAATTTCAGGAGTAAATTTGTTTAAAGCACTTATGCAACAATAATAGCTTAGGTACTTATTGGCACAGTCGATTTAGATGTTGCTCACACAGCTGATGGAAAATTAGAGGCATAAATGGAAATTACGAGATTACTAGTAACTAAACGAGTAGAAAAGTAATTAAGTTTGGAGAAATTTTATTAAATCTTTTCAATCTAGCTATTAATCTGTCTATAAACCCTGTAATGGTTGCATAATTTTGAAAACAATCATATAAGTGCCAAATTTTTTTTATTCAAGAAAATTAAATGAAACGAAGTGCATTTACAATATGTATTCATTCTTAATTTATGGTTTAATCGCAAATCTACATGTTCGATGCATGCTGATATCTAGTTTAAAATAAATTTTCTCGAAACCCATTACAAATAATCTAGTGTTGCTATCTGGAACATAGAGAAATCAACATGTTTACGGGCATAAGCAACAGATTGTTTCAATCCTTTTGGAACATTACTTTTGAACACTTCAGCCTAGAAATATCACAATAAAATTTTAGAGGGCAAAATTCCGTCTCGTCATTTTCGCGGGAACGAGAAAGAGTAAATTGTAATCAATTGCAAGTAAAACTGATTTAAAAAACTACTTGTTTCAGTTTACCGTGATCAGACATGCGACTGGACTATGTAAAAAGCTTTGATGGCCGAGTGTAGACACGTAAAAGGATAAACAATATCACATAATACTATAAAATAATTTTTCTACCATGTGAAAGAAATTAAAGCTTCTTTTACATATAAATATTAAATAATAAGTGTCAATCTAAAACAAGTTTCATTGTATCCTATTCGTTAAACCTGTATAAGTTCATTTCATTGAAAAATACTGAAGAAGCACTAGTTCTAAAAAGGAAAAAGAAGCAATGCTTTCAAGGTTCCTACAGAGATCAGAAGAAGAAATCCAAGGAGTCCAAAATTTTAAGGACTTATCAAAAATTAAAAAACTTTGTGTTAAAGATAACTAGATAGTTTTTTTTTAAAATCAAAAAGCAGTTATTATAAAGAACTCGCAAAAATGTATAGTTTGCATATTTAATACTAGCCCTTTTGAAATAAATTTTGACTTTGTCAAACTTCATTAAGAAAAATAAATAAAGTTATCACTTTTACACATAAATACATCTTCCAGTTTCAAATATTTTAATAAATCTTGTTGAAGTACAGATGTTAAAGATTAACATAAAAACCTACCAATCTCATACTTTTAATTTGAATACATAAGAAAATCTAAGGTATTTTATACAAAAAAAAAAGTCATATCATTTCGTTTCCCTGCTTGAACAGCAAATTCATCAGCGGACTTAGTAAGCTCATCTATGCAACGCAACAATCTAAGGAGTGTTAAAGGACTAATTTGGAAATCTAAGTAGTTCCAAGTACTCTTTGCAAACTTTTTTTATTTCCAAGGAGTATAAGGAGTCTATACGAACCCAGAATTTCAGTTTTTAATTTACTTGAGCATAATTAACAAGACTGCTTTGGATAATCCATTCTCAACCATACTTTTGAGAAAAAACATTTATAAAAGCATATTCAAAGAAATGTTAAAGAAACAGTTAAATTTTCGGTTAATAGATAACTAGAATAAGATAAAGAATAATATCTGGAATAGAATTTTAAAAAAAACATCAAGAAAAATTAAATAAATTCGAAACAGCTTTCCTTTTATTTGCTCTGCAGCTCTCTTTGACAAATTTTTAATTATTACTAAATCTGACTATAACTGATCTGATGTTTTAAGCTTATTGCAGAGATGGAAAAAAAAAAAAGAAATGAAGGATAAGGTGAGAAGAGGAAGATATTCAGGTAGGCAAGCTTGCATTGGAAGTGGATATTTGGCATTGTGGTGTGATAGATTTGTGATTGCACAACAGGGAAAAAATTATGAAGAAAGTGGTAATAAGAATATTATTTATGCAATTAAGGTTTTACTGGTGTTTTGTATTGCTTTTAACATGTTCTGAAGAGATTTAATCATGAAAGTTTAGTTTTAAGATGGAGTAATGTTTTTTGATTGGAGAAAGAGTATTAATGTTAGCATTATTACATTTAAGAAAGAGAATTTGAATATAAGTTGCTTTTAATATTAAATAGTGTAGTTGAGTGTTGCTTGTCAGCCTGAGTTAGTAAAGTAGTTATGAGGAGTTACTAATTTGTAAAAGAATGATTGTTTATTAATGAAATTAATATGGAAATGCTATAGTAAAATACAGCCTCGATACCATATTTTTAGTTGAGCTTTTGCTTACTTATATTGGGGGGGGGGATTTTTATTTCTTCATTTTTATGAAATTATGGGCATAAGAGTAACAAAACTGTAACCCTGGATAAAACATTTGATACAGAGATGTCATTTTTTAAATTGTATATAATGCTTTAGTTTTATGAAACTTGTGGCAGAGTGGTAACAAAATGTTTGCCTGGGTGAAAAACAAATCTTATAGAGATCTTCTGTATTCTTTATTTAGGAAATGTATATTACTTGATGTTAATGAACGACAATCACAAAGTGGTTGGCAAAATTGTTTTTGAAATCAAATTTTCATTGAAATTTTTCAATCAATTTTTTTTAATATTAGGGAGGCAATTGAACAGTTAGATACACAATGAAGAGTAAACTAGTTTAGATCAGAACACATTACAGAAAAAAAAATTATTGAAATTACTATGTGCCGTCTTTCATCAATATTGTTAAACACTAACGACGTATTTAATTTATTTTAAGAACACTTAAAGTATTTAAATAAACATAAAATTAAATGAGTATTATTGAAATATGTTAAATTCCTAAATGATTGTTTTACATACAGCTAATGAAAAATTATAATTTAACAGTCTTATCCACTTTTAGTCTCTAGTTTTATTCATCTACTTGTCTATTAAGAAACATAATAATTTACCCTTTAATTATATTTTTTGGATAAAACCTTCATTATCAACAAACTCAGACTTTAAAAAAAATCACACCTTAAAGAATATAATTACAAAATATTTTTTACTTAATAACTTATTAAAAAAATCATTTTGTTTAAAACAATGATTTTCTTAAAAAATATATTCATAGTTAATTTAAAACATGACTTAAATCAAGTGATTTAAATCATATCAACCTAGTATCCCAATAATAAAAGTGAATTTTGAGTTTAATAGGGTTCCAATATTTGTTAAGAGTTTTTGTTATGTAACAAAGGTGGCAGCAGTAAAAATGGACTAAAAATGGTTGTCAGCGAAAAGAAATTGCCAAAATTATTCTGAGCCGGAGAAACAAAGTTGGTCTAAGAACTAAATCAAATTTCAAATAAAAATATTTTTTTCTCTTCATTTTATTCATGAATTTTTCAATATAAAGTAAAAACAAATGCATAAAAAAAAACATACCTTAGAATGCAATGAAGCAGGATTGGATCTCTTATTTACATTCGGAAACTCCTGATGGAGGGAGAAAAAAAATTAAAAAGTATTTGGTGCACACTTGAAAGAGTAAAATATATAAATAAAATTAATAATGCCTATTAATATTTATTTGAAACATAAATATTAGTATTATGAGCATAATTTAATAAGGAACTCAATAGTTTCTAAGCAAAAATTTTTTTACATAAACTTTCATTAAATCAACTACAAAATTGTTTAAAAAAATACTATTCAAAGATATTTTCATATTTAAAAATAAATAAAAAAAAAATGTATGAATGATGAAAAAAATTCGCATGTCAAAATTCAACGTTATGAGATTCCTAAAAAATATATATTCTTACAATTGAACTTACTTAAAACTTATTAATCACTCAAAAAATATTATTGAACTTATTTTTTAATACAAATTAATTAATTAAGAGATCAAAGTATTTTTATTTGAAGAAAAGTACTAAACTTGATACTTTTTTGAGTAAGAACAATATAAAAAAGTTTACACAATAAACTGTTTTATGTAACTGCTTGTCACAAGCGGCCAGTGATAACATTTATAAGAAAAATGTAATTAAAAATAATTTATGACAAAAAATTTATTTTCATGTACCATAGATGAAAAACCATTTTTGTATTGTAGATAAAAAAAAACCAATTATAACGAATTCATAGGAGTGCAAAAGTTGGAAAAAAAAAGAAGAAGAAAACAGGAAATTAAAACTTTCATTTGCTTCAAACCGTTAATTGAAAATTGTTACTAATCAGTACGAGATGAATGTAATGATCTCACTTATAATTATTTTTATTTGTTTTTCAATTCTTGAAATCCTGTCTATCATAATAAAGAAGACTTTGAAAACAAAATTGTTGCAATCCAATAATGTGAGAAAAATTACAAATTACCTACATCAGTAATTGATGCAGAATACAGATGGAAAAATATTTGCTATGGCATGCTTATTTTCTTAGTATTTTTTATTTAAGATAGTTCAGAGGCTAAATTGAAAATGCTATAAGCCACTTTTGGTCAACCAGCCATAGGTGAATTCTTTAAATTTTTCATTCATACCTTTTCTTTTAATCTTCTGCTAAACTTTTAAAAACTTCCATACAATTATAGTGGACACTAATGATAATCTTTTAATGCTGTATTGAGTCCCCATGGACAACAAAGCAACTTCAGGAAAAAGGGAGGTCACCTTCAATTTTTAAATTATTATTATAATCTCATTGATAAGTAAAGTTTAAAACAGTTTTAAATCAAACTTGAAGGTGAAAAAAAATGATTGTTCTTGCGTCCAAGAACAATTATCTGTGTTCTTTATGGTGTTCCTTGTTTCAATGTATTATATTTTGTAGAATTGTGTTCTAAGAAGAAAAAAAAAAGTGACACAAAGTGAGATAGAAAAAAATATTTATTTTAAAACATTTAACATTAAGTTACTATTTTTTGTTATTAGAAGTAAGAAAAAAAGGAGTTTAAAAAAATAATAATAGTCTGCGTTTTAGGAAATATTTTGAATGGACCATTAACTTACTAAACATTTTAACTCTTATTTGCTTTTAACAATATTTTATCACTTTACATAAAACAGAAAGTGAATTAAATCATCTTCATGATTCTGTAAATTAATTTCTTAAGAAGTACACCAGATCACTATGAAGCATCTTAAAAGAAAAGCCAGCAATCCATAGAAAAATGAATTCCCTTATAATAAAAAAAGTCCCAACAAAAGACTGAGATATTAAAAAACATTAAAAAAACAAATACAGAAATTTAATTTTAAAAAAAGGTCCCATTCTTATGAATGTCATTGTTTGATAATAAAATAATTGAAATAAAGAAGTCTCACCTTAATAAATGTAATTCTTTTACCATTTGAATATAAAAATATTCTGAAGATTGTAAGAGAAATCGACTGAAGGACCGAGCTTGAGTTTCCCTAGTGGTTATCTGATCTTCAAAGCAGAACAAGTCTAGCAGAGACATTTTAAAATATATTTAACTTTTTTACAATATATATATATATATATATATATATAAGGCATAGTTTTTTAAAGGTATAGAAGATGTTAGAGAAGTCATATACAGGCAAATATATCAAATTTTTATGTACCATTAGTTTGAATAAATACATAATGGACAATTACAGCATCTCTTAATTTTTTTATATTTTCAGTCCAAACTAATTGGAAATTCTTTCCTGAATCCAAAAATGTAATTATTTTCTTTCCTCAAATGCTTATTTGTTTGATTATTAAACCTTATTAATTGCCAAAAAAAGCCTCTATAAATGATGCAGTAAAAAATTATCCTTGATTGGTTATGACGTCACATGTGCTGAATAGAAACATGGTTCCTCCAACCGCTAAGGATTCAAAATAATTAATTAAAATATGAAAAAAAGTCTCAGGTTAAGCATTCGGTATCGCTGAAAATGAATCAACATTCTGAAGAGAAAAGATAATCTACCCTCCGTGAAATGCAATATTCTTGTTTCCATAGCAGCAGACGGCCTCAGACTTCGTGGCAGGGGGAATTCTTATCATATACAAACTATAATGAAGTGCTTTGTTTACATAAATGTGGATAACAGTTAAGGTTAGAGTAAGGTCAAGAAGAAAGTTTAATACACAGGAGCTATTTTTCTCTTGTGTGTTCTGTATTTGTTTATTTGATTGTTTCTCAACAAATTTATTTGCAGTTATAAACAAAGAATTTAGAAATTCTGTATGCACAGAAAATCACATTTATGGCCAATTCTTTGCTGCAGGTTAAATTTTGAAAATCCCCACCACCTTTTCATAAAGAAACTGATCTTATAAATCAACGTAATAAGCTAAAGGAATTTCTTTGTATAAATAAATCTCAAAAATATTTCAACATAACATTACTAAAATGTTTAACTCTACAAAGGGTATAATATATAAAAAAAATTATATTAGCAGTAAAATATTAAATACCCACAACAAGCTGCTTCTAAAATTGCAATACAAAATGCTTCTGTAAGTGATGCATTCAGGTAGATACCACCCTTCACAAGAACCTACACAGAGATTACTATTTTTTTTAATTCATTTTGCAGTCATAAAAAACATAACTCAAAATTGATAATGCTATCTGAGATTAGTATATAAAGATTCAAAATTTTGAAAAGATAGGAGCCATTTTTAGAAAAAAATATATGGCAAAATAGAAAGTAGTCTAACAGATTTTACGTAACAGCATAAAAAAAAAATTAGAGTTACAGTTTTCGCATAACAGCATAAAGAAAATTACAATTTTTATCAAAAAATGTCAGATGTATGTTATGGAGTTTTAATGCACAGAAAATCAGTATTTTGACTTACGTACTATGAAGTGTCAAATACGGCAAAAAAAAATCATAGAGCGGGTGCAAAAAATACGTTATAGTTCATTCTCTTGAATATGTAATTTTTCTGCAATGTAATGTAATTTTTTTAAACCCTTTATTTTTTAAAAAATTTTCAACAAAATTTTCAATCAAAAAATTAAACTTTTACTTTCAAAATTGAAATTTTAGAGACTTTTTAATCAAAAAAATTTCTTATAGAAATAATTAAATCAACAATTAAAAAAGTAAACCTAAGTTAGAATCAGGGCTTGAAAAAACTCAGAAATTTTACCCGTCCCCTAGGACGGCTTGTTCGACAATGTACATGTCCTCCTTTGAAACTAACCCGTAGCTTCTAAATAAATAAAAATATAATTTTCTCTTATTTATTAGAAACATTTACATAATTGCACAATGAATTAGTAGTTACTAGGATTACATTATTCAGTAATAAAAGAATTAACGGGATTTCTAGATTAGAGGGTCATTTTAGAAGTGAGGCGCTCGACTCTTGTAAGAAAACAAAAATTGAAAATGTATCACAAACATTAGCGGGAAAATGGCCGTCGGACGTCGGATCCGAGAAATTTGTTGCCCGCGGGGAATTTTTGACCGCCGAGGACGGGTGGTTTTTTGAGCCCTGGTTAGAATGTGTACCATACCAGGCAAAATAACAAAAAAGTTTAACAAAAATTGAATTTTGCATCTATCGCATCGAATTTAATCTTGCAAAAGAAAGAAAAACATACATTTTCAAAATGCATTTAAAGTTTTGCTAACAAATGTGACTACCTTAATGCACATAAACTACTCTAGAAACCAAACCACCAATCAGAATCAAGTTATATTTGTCATAATTTGAACATTATATGTAGAATAAAATAATTTATTATTTTGACTGAAATGAGCATATAACTTATTTTAAACAAAAATTAAATCATAAACTATAAACCATAATTAAAAAACTATAACATTAAATAAATAACTATAATAAAAGCCTTTGTGAGATAAACGGAAGAACATATTTACATCTCGGACTTGCGTTTGCTTTACGGCTCCAAGAAGAGTCACTCTTTCTTGCAGTTGGCAACGTTCTCGAACTTCTTCTAAAACTCTCTTAGGACCATCCCCGCCTGTAATAATTCAAAAAAAAAAACTTAGTTTTATCAAAGTTTCTATTCCAGTTTAGAACATTTTATCTCTCTAATTACAGACGCACTTTGATACTGATGATTTTACATAAAATAGTTTAACTCATTTTAAGCCAAGTATATAAATTTTATAAAATGAATTATTTTCATTCAAATATGCTTAAATTACATTCATTAAGAAACAAAATTTCGTGTATAAAAATTATATTTTATTCAAGAAATAAAATGGTGCGTATGAGCACCATTCACCAAATCAATGAACAAATCATTTCGGTGAACGCTTGTTTCCTTTTATGAAATTTACTTTATATTTTTTTTATTAACTGACTTTCAACTTTAATCCATCATAAAACATAATGACAAATCTTAAAAGGAATAATTATAAATTTTCAAAAAATTTTATACGTCAATAACGATTTTAAGTTTAAAAAAACTTAATAGTTAAAAAATTTCTCAACAGAAAGTGTGTACTCCAACTGAATTATTATTAAATTTTGGGTGTCTTAAGAGCCCTTGACAATGGCAGAAAAATAAAATTAGTGAAAAATATATGTCACAGTGTTAATAAAAAATATTTATTGAAATGGTGCGTTTGCGCCCATTTGGACAAAAATGGGTTAATACATAACTCCAGTTTACAATACTTTGATGGTAAGTATTTGTTCTCTAAAACAAATTTAAAACCAAAATCTCAACAAAAAAATACAGTAAAAAGTTAGGACACATTTGTCATGGATGTGGCCAATGGTTTCACTACATTTGGCTATAAAATTTAACGCCCTGTTTCATCAACATTAAGTTCATTGTAAATGTTTTATATCCTACTGCTGTACACAATTAAGGGAACTTGCTATAATTTTTCCTCAAAATATATTTAAAAAATGTAAAATAACTTACTTTAAGAAAACAAAAATATCGTCAATTACAAATACAGTTGCAATAATGTTATTTGTATCCCTGTAAATCAGAATTGTATGGTTTGGGGCATTTTAAAGAATGGTTTTAGACATTTTCAAGGTTTGAATTTTGTCAAAAAACAGTTGAAGTACACACTACTTGCTTAGGAAGAGTTTGAGCAAAACAAACATTGTAAAGATTTTTACTAATAGCAAGTATTTAAATCAAATTTGATGACATGGCAAAATTCATTGAAATTATTGAATAATGTGGGGCTATGAGTAGACACCTAGGATAAAATAACTATTGTATACATAAAAATCAGATGAAAAGTATGATTGGATTCATGCATTCTCATTGATCAAATAAATCATGTGGTATAAGATCCAGTTTTCAATTGTATGAAGAGTTATTTGATTGTCAACAGCATAAGACTAATAAAAGTTGGTAAATAAAATTATTAAAAGAATTTTTTACATACAAAATATATGTCTTCTCCTTAATTTAAAGATAGTTATAATGTAATATTAATTACTCATCCTTTCTTACTTTTTTTTTTTTTTTTTTTTTTTTTTTGGTTTTTGATTATTATTTTAAATTAGAGGCTGAAAACTGAAAAAGCTTCCTGAACCCATAGCCATTAACAAAATTTGCAAAACAAAATAGTTACGATCAGATATTTAAAAAAAAAACTGAACTACATCAGTAATCATAACTGTTACTTTAGATAAAGATACATAACTGTTTCTCTAGAACATGGCTGAAAAATATTTTAAAGATATTTTTTTCTTTCATATTTTTATTAATATTTGAGGCAGATCAAGGGTCAAGTTAATAAGGTCACTTGGGCCACTTTTGCCAGCCAGCCATAAGTTGTGAATCCTCCTGTTTTAAAATATCCAACAAAATGTTACATTATAACTCAATATGCATTTTTAACTCTTGTAACTTTCTAATTAATGCTTTTTTTTACTTTGAAAACTGAAAAAATAGTTTTGTCCCCTTCTCTTTTTAAACATTTCCCCTCTCTCTTAGTTTCTTACTTCAAGCGGCAGACACATTTTAGATAGATGCTACCAAAAGTGTCGAGGGTCGGACAAAAGGTATGCTTTCCCCTTCTGCTTCAACTTGTGGTTAAAAGGGGTGATTATCGGTCTAGGTGGTCAAGGAGGGTCAAGACAGTTTGATGGATGAATTGTGTTTCCTGATTCACTTTTCTGAAAGGCATTGTTGAACTTCATACAATCTTACACTTTTCTCTGAAATATCAAGCAATTCTTTTGTTCTGATAAGATAATTACTTTCAGGTTATGTTACATTCTTTCTTGTCCTTAGCTTTTTCACAATGATATAGTTGAAATATAACATCAAAGGAATGTTCAATGAAATGGAGCTGAATAGATTCTTGTGATGGATATTTTTTCCTTCCTGTTTCCTGTGATTTCTTTTATTTTCCAGATACATTTGCGGCTACTGTCTAAGTATTTTATTTTAAAAAATGCGTGTGCATTTTAAATTGCTTGATTTCCGAATTCAAAGTACAATTTCATTGATATACATGCTAGTAAAAAGTCATATTTATCTTTTAAGTATATTAATGATATTTTTAAATTTAAAAAAATAATTAATGAGTATTTTTTCAATAATGTTCGATTAGAAAAATAACTGCTGTTTAATGGATATTATTTATTTAATTCCCATTTCATTTCTATTTTTCTTTGAAATTAAGTAAAAAAAAAGCTTTTGCTAAACTCCGTTGTTCTAAAGATGGAATATTGTTAAAAACGTACTTAAAACTTTTTAATGTACGTTAAAACTCTTTACATAGTGCTCGTATTGAATTTCAAGTTATTTGGATAATTTATTCTTAATTCGTCTTTTAAATATTTAAGTAAATGCTGTTCATATAACATTTTATAAAATTGACTAAAAATATAAATTTCTATATACACTAGTTAAGCAAAACTGCATTTTTTATTGTAAATTTTCTTATTTTATTTCATAGGGTAATATCAATAATAAAGCTTAAAAAAATTCGTAGTTATACAAAAATTTTCGGTAGTATTGGTTTAAAATATTTAATGTCCAATTTTTTTTTTTTTAAATTCATCTCTTAGCACCATGTTGCTCCACGGAATCAGTTATTCCACACTAGTAAAAAATGGCGACTAATAAACACAATGGTAAGTAACAAACAACAATAATTTTTTTCGGCTTATATAATATAGTTCGGCTTATATATTATATAATATCGTGAAAAATTGGAAAAATGTGTTAAAAGGACTTCACAACTTTCTCTCCCTATCTGTTAGTAAAAAAACGTTGTTCTGCGTTTCTTCTTCATCGAAACAAACTGACAAGAATTAGAACTAATGATTATGACATAAAAATGCTTTGACATAAGAAAAGGTACTATGACTATGCACACCTTTTGTATAGCAATAAAATAACATCAAAAATGCTTTTTAAAAAAATTTTTTTTTTCAAAATTGGAAATAGCATATAAAATAAATATAGGATTTTTTTCTTAGGTTTTTTTTTTTTACTTTTTAAAGTGCGCAGCTTAGCAGTAAAAAATCAAAGAACGTATGTAACATAAGCAGAAAAATTTATTGAAATAAGGAAAGTAAAATTTTCTGTATTACTTCGGTCAAATATCAATAAATTAAAGATCATAACAACTTTTTATTTTCTAAAAAAATTAAATTTAAAAATTTTTTTAAAAGAAAATTATTTTTAAGAAAATTAACATTAAGTTATGTTATCTGTGATTTTAATTTATATGTGGTAAAATATATTTAAAATAATAAAACTAGTATCCCTTAATAGTCATATTTACTATTCATAAGAGTAATATTTTAAAAATATTGTATTTATAATAAATAGCAATATATTTATGAATGTTGTGGATTATGAATGAAATTAAGATTGTGGTTGGGCACAAAAACTTGCTATCGCTTTTTTTTAAACATATGATTTGTTGGATTATGTTTTATAAATTTGTTTATAACGTCATTTATAAATTCAAAAATATCCAATTCCAAAGAATCAAAATAACGTAATGCCTTCCATTTTAGTTGCCAAATATTTTTAGAACTTTTTATTCAAGTAGCGAGTTAATTTTTATTCCAAAAGTAAATTCTGCATACAAAATGCATGGGAAGATTACTGATGAAGTAAAATGGATATTTTGTTGCAGAGTGTTATTGAATTGTATTTTCCGTGACCTTTAATTATAAATTTTATCCACTACTTCGATTATTTTACTTGTTAAGTTCGCAGAATTGTCGTGTACTTTATTTAAGTTCATTTATGTTTTATTTTTTTAATTCTAGCCTACTTTTATTCTTATTTTTTGTTTTAAGTTTACTTAAGCTCTTATTTAAAGTTTTTTTTTTTCGCAATCGAAGTTTAGACTTTAATTGAATTGCAGAAAATATAGCGACAAATCTTCTCTACATTTCGCATTTCTCTAACTTCTGCAATTCACTTTTAGTACTATACGCCCATTTTTTAGATCACCTTTTACAGCATTTTTGACCATGAACAGAAAAGAAAACGTTCCCTTTAGATGAAACTGTATGATAACTCGTATGGACACTAGTATGATAACTAGTATGATATCTGGACACTAGTATGATAAGTATTGTCTAGATTATATTTACATCACATTAAGGGTTTGTTTATCGCTTTGCGTACCCCCATTTTAAATTAAACTTCTGAAAACTATTTTAATAACTTAACAAAAACATCATGTAATCATCTACTTTAGATTTCAGACAATCAATCGATGCATATTTTAGTACGAATGTCAGTACTGTAATACTTACGTTGGTTGTTTCCACCCATCTGGATTGAACAACTTTTAAATTCATGAAATATTAGGGAGATCTGAAAGTAATGTCATTTCGATGCACTTGATAATTGTTACCAAGATGATATTTTTAATCAAAAATGTATTCACCCTCGTTATCAACAACCCTTCAATTCCGGATCGTAAAAAAAGGGATTTTTAAGACTATTGAATATTCAATGCGCCAAAGTGTCATTACTTTCCAGGTTTCCTGAATATTTACAAACATGATAATTACAACACAACTCGAGCTTACACCATTGAATTTACACACACTTTTATTTGGATTTCGAATGATATTACAGAAAAAATTGTACTTTAAATCAAATTAATGATGAATTTAATTAAAAATAAAACATCTTTTTGAAAGTTCATTAAATATTGCATTTGTATTCAGACAAGAAATAATTTCCTGCAATTTACTCTAAAATGAAAAATGCTTTTTCAAAAATTAATTGAAATTTAAAAGCACGAAACGATTTTATTTATTCAAAGATTTATTATAATAAATTAAGCAATAAATATTTTTTTTAAAAAAATTCAATATTTCGAAAGTGTTGGAGAAAATAAAAATGTAATCTGTTTTTTAAAAGTAAACTTTTGGTTAGATTGGGGTTCAAACATGAAAAAGAAAGCAAACTATTCACATCTATTCAAACAGAAATATTCTAGCACAACAGTGAGTGATTGACAATGACAGCTTATACGCCTCTCAATTTGTGAGCAGTAGGAGTTTGAGGGGGAAGGAAATATTCTAGTTCAGAAAAAGATGTGATCGCTGCTCCAGAGCTAGAACGTGAACCCGTGCATACACGGGCAAGCCGCTTTTAGCATAGAAATCATACCCGTGATATAACGGGCTTGACGCCAGGAGGGTTAAGACTGGTATTTAAATATCGCTTACGAACTGAGAGGGAAAAATACATTTAAAGCACATACCAGCTATAAAATCTACATCGGGGTATCTGGAACAAATTTGTGGAATCACTTCTTCAAGTAGATCTATTCCTTTTCTATAAACAAGTCTACTGATGACAACGATTGCAACTAAAATAAATTATTATTTATTTTAGAACATAAGATTACTTGTACAATGAAATTATTAATATGAAACTTTATAATAACATAAATATTAAACAATTTTGCATTATTAATAAATATCTATCTATACATATTTTTAGTGTGCGTAGCCTGATTTTTCAACAAAAAATAAGCACCTTTTAAGTACTCCAAAAATATTTTTAATCACTTTCCAAAAAAAATCATAATTAGGATCTGTGCAGTAATAAAAATATTTTTTCTTCTTCTATCGTTTCAAGTTCTTTATTTATAAACATAAAATCAATAAAATTCAAAAACATTTTCAAAAACTTAAAATAATCATGATAAAATAACTAGTTTCTGATAAATATTGCAGAGAAAATAGTGAAAATCATGAATTTTTTGTAATTTAGAATGACAATCAATACGGCAATGAAAAATCTCGTTTTAAAAAATAGAAAATTAAGCCCTTTTTACAAACCCTGATTAAAAAAAGCACCTTTAAGGGCTTTCAATAAATGTAAATCAAAAATAAGCACCTTTAATTACTTTTTAAAAACTCTATGCACCCTGTTAAATATGTGTTGTGTCTAAACCAGTTATTTAAGCTTGATTATTATGAAACTGGAGGAATACATAGATTCCCAAAACTACAATTATTTTTTTGAATACATCGAACTGATGAATGAATATGAATATAATTGTGTTGAACATAAATGAGAGTTAACAGACATTGAATACCAGTAAAATTGGAAGGATTCAGACAATATCAGGTGATAAGACTAAAAACAGGATTTGAGTAGTGATAATGAAAGTCTGGCAATGTGGAGTTACAATCCTAATGCAGAGTTTGTCTATGTCTATATTTTAACTTATATATATATATAATATATATATAATATATATATAATAAATAATATACATTATTATAGATATAATAAATACAGTATATATATATATATATATATATATATATATATATTACTAATTTCAAGTAACAGAAGCGTTTCCTGTTTTCAAAAAAATAAATTTTCAAAGAAAGCCTTATGAACAGAGTAGAACAGCATATAATTTTTTTAATTATAAATGTAAGAATTTTTTTTTTTTTTTTTGATATACATCAAAAAGAATAGATATTCTGATATCATTGGCGATATTGTCCTGTTACAAAAAAAATTTTGTGTAGTTAACTTTTTAAAATTTTATCGATTTGGAAATTACTTTTTATAATATCAATCAGGCATTGGGAATTTTTTTTTAATTCTCAAAGCAAAGTAAAAAAAAAAAAAAAAAAAAAAAAAACATGAGCATTTCTTCCATCTCTGATATACGCGAAAGACATTTTTTAAAAATAATTCAGCAGAAAAGGAAGAAAAAAAGCTCTGCAGAAAAAAAAATCTTCCCAAATATTCTGCAGATAAAAAAAATCAAACTTGTTTGCTTCCCAAATAAAAATTCTTTCTGCAAGAACTCTGTAGTGTTCTGCGATAATGTTGCTGTGTCCCCACGATTCTGCCACAGGCTCTTATATATAGTTAAGATAAGAGAGAGCCTATATTTTAACTTTGGGACATAAGTGCCATGAGAAAATAAAAGATAAAAGGAATACAAATGAAATTTTACAGAAAAAATAAGGTGAACACGTTGTCATAAATTACTTTACTTCTTGACTTTAGCTTTGGCAAGAAATCCGGCTGGAAGATCGTTGTATCCACTGCGTTTGGTATAACTGATATTGTATTTGGACAAACATTTGCTCTAAGAGCAGTATTTTCTTTCCTAATTAAAATAAGTACATTTTAAAAAAATTAACTTTAAAAGTAAAAACAGCAATTATGAAATCAAAATAAATTTTTAAAATTTGCATGTAATAAACAAAAAAAACTTTCAATTTATGGTAATAAAATAAGAAATCAAAAACCATGTATAAAGCTGATAAATACTACAATTCCAAAGAAAAGCAGTAAAAATTCCATAAGTAAATTGAAACCAATAGAAAATTTTAAAGAAGAAAACAATGAAAATAATGAAAAATATAATAATGACGTCCGAAGTTGACGTCGTCAGGGGGTACCAGCTCCGGAAATCACAAAAATACAAAACCTTTTCTGTAGAGAGAGCACTTCAAATGTCTAAACTTTGCTCTCGCTGTATCCCAAAGATTTTGCAAAAAGTTCAGAAGGAGAGAATACAAAATACAAAAACAAAATAAAAAAAATAAAATATATAAACTAATTATAAAAGGAAAACAATGTTCAAAAAACCTGCTTAAAAATATTCCATAGTTAAACCAAAACAGCACACTACTTTCTGAAAATCCTTAACCGAACAAAAATTCACCAACAAACTACGCCCCCATTTTATGAGCAGAAAGAAGAAAAAAAACATAAACAGGAAAGTTGTTGCCATTTGTTAGTAGAAAAGCTTAACTGGGGAAACTCAGTTTACTTTTGTATTTTGTTTTTTTTTATTCTCTTTTTCTCTCTTTCTGGACTTTTTGCAAAACCTTTGAGGTACAGAAAGAGCAAATTTTAGACATTTGCCGTGCTCTCTCGATAGAAAAGGTTTTGTGTTTTTATGACTTCCGGAACTGGTAACCCTTGACGACGTCAACTTCGATGTCATTATTACATTTTTCATTATTTTCTCCTTTAAAATTTTCTATTTAAATATATGGGTAATAATTATAAAAGATATACACTAAACAAAATCGAATTGCATAAATCCGTGCAAAAATTATTTGTGTTTTTGTTTTCTGGTATTTCAGTCACTTGAATTATGGAAGTGGGAACTATTACTCTCAAATTATGTTAAAACAAACTGACACTTACAATAATGAATAAACATTAAGTGTTGTAAGATGAATAAGAATAAAGTAGGATATTAAAATCAACAAAAAAAAAATTATAAAAAAAACTTGAACTTTTGTGATTCTATTTTTTTAATGTAAAGCATTTGTGACCAGATTACTTAATACTTAAAAAATTACTCCATTAATGTTTCCTTCAGGTTCACAAAATATATGCAAAAACTGGAAATGATTCATTTGTTTAAATTATATTTAGTTAAGAGAAAAATTTGGCCAATTGGCAATTTGCTAAAAAAAAAAAAAAAAAACTTAAATAATTTTCTTTAATTCTTTTGAACAAGATAATCTAAAAATAAAAAAAATTTGCATCAATTTTCAAGCACCGAAACTAAAGTTATTTTCCTCCAGAAAAAAAGAGTTAGAAAATTAAGTTTGGTATAGAGAAAATAAAATTTTAAATGGCATGTCTATGGAAACAAATGCTTTTCTTTACTCTGCCATTCTTTCTACTCCGCCATTTTAACTGTTTATATATATATTTTCAGAATTTTGCCATTTTCAATCAGCATACATATATCTGATAAGGTAATACATACCTGCCAACATTCTAGGAAAAAAATAACGGAGATTTTACTATTTTACAAGCGAAATTTTTCGGGCTGCGCATAAAGTTTTGATACATCATGTATAATCATATAAGTCAAAGAAAGAAATTCAAAAGTGGAAATAACATAAGCACTTATATTTAGCGAAGTAAAAATATATATGTAAATCTTAATCTGAAGAAGATTTCTTTAAACCATTATTTATAATTACTTAAACTATTTTGTAACCATTGTTAAACAGCTGACACAATTTTGGGCTTATGGCTACTAATGTTCAACTCTGTTGCCTTGTAATTTTGAATCCAATCCAGAAGACAAGGAAACTCCTAGATCAATCAAGTATTGGATCAAATTTTATATTGTGAAGGACATTTTGATAGAACTAACCTGCATTTGCATTACATGGAAAGGAAAACCACGAAAACATCCCAAAGGTAGCCAGACCGCAAAAGGTACTTAAAATATTAACACTCAACATACTGCATACAACTTTTTCAACAAATATGGAGAAATTTTAGAATATACAGGCAAACAGGTGGTAGTCGTAAAATGCAGGAGTCTTTGTTAAAAATCAGGAGAATTGGCAGGTATGGTAATAGAACTTCGAGAAACATGCTGCTAAGACCATAAAAACTTCACTCTTCAAAGAAAGAAATTCATAACTATAAAAGAAAAAGGAATAATACTCAGATTCCAAAATGGTGCCCTGTTTCTCAAAAAGTACTAGAACAACATACAAGTGTGTTACGACCCCATTACATAGCAATGAGAGGAGTTATGACAATAAATTAATTTCATAATTTAACAAAAAACATGAGAATACCTTAAAAAGATATTAATAAACAATACACATGTTATAATCGTAAGGAAAAATTAAACTATATCTATTATATAGTAATTAAAATATATCTCAATATAGCATACCCAATATGAGACACACATATCACGTGATAACAGACACTCAAAGTCATTTGGAGAAGTTTATTTGTGATTATGGCACTGGCATCTGCAAACCCAAATAGGGAATGATCTGTAAAAACTGCTTTCAGTCCCATTGTCTTAGCGTGAAGCATTGCTTCGTGTGCTAACGCAGAAAATGCCTGGAAAAAATTAGTATACATTTTAAATTTTTTTAAATATTTCATATTTTTAAACATCAAAACTGTAAAAGAAAATTTTCTTATTTAATATGAAAGATAGAAAACTTGAAAGAAAAACAAAAATATAAATTAGAGAAATTATTCTGTCTAAATTTTTCTACTTATAGGTAAATAACAAAATTTGTTTTTCTTTTGCATTGTCATAATAATTAAAAGTGTTCCAATAAAAAATTTTTAATAACACATATTTTAATTGAATTCCAAGGTAAGCTGATGACTTACCCTAATTGTAATTATGGCACCTATGTTTTTTATAACTATTATTATTTTTAAAAAAAGGTAGTTCTATCATGTTGGCTTGGTTGCATTTGGTTATGCCACATTGAAATAGTAGATCCGCTCTTGCTGTTATTATAGCATTGTAGTTTAATTCATTTACTATTATCTATTTTTCTTCGTATACCTTAATTGATTATTAGATATCTTTAAATAAATAAATTGCAATACTATTGCATAATAATTTTCATTCCTTAGAATGTATTACTTTAGTATAATACATATTGAAACATAAACATTAGTTAAAAATATTAAGGTAATAGTTTACAATGGGGGGTACCTCTCATTTTTGGCAATTTTTTTTATGCCAAGGTCGGTGTCAAAAATTAATAGATATAATCAGAAACAGGGTTTCATCAAAATTGTACAATTGACATTTTTCGGCTCTAACAAGCGAGTAACTAATGATAAAAGAAAAAGGAATTTTAAAATTTAAATTAATATGTATGAAAATAAACCAAGAGCCAATCTGGTAATATAAAAAAAATTGTGGCAACTTGAAAGAGATGTCAATGAAAGCAAAGAATATCATGATAATCAAAAACGGAGTTTCAGCAAAAACTGTACAATTCAAATTTTTTGCCAACCCTAGGTCTTCCAGACTCTACACTAGAGCCAAGGTAAATTAATATATGATAAGCATTAGTACCCCCAGTGATTGTTAACTTATTAATTTTTTGGAATTTTTTACACAATTTTTTGAGGATCCTTTACAGCAAAAGCAAGGAGATAAAAGTATCTTACTGAATGTCCATGCACAATAGAAATTTTTTCTCTAACAAGGATAAAACGGATGACAGGGAAGGTGGTAAATAATGTTGGTAGTGTGCACTGATTGTACACCACCTATACTGGCATATAATAAACCTAAAAAAAAAAGTAAATGTAAAACAAGTATGCAATTAATAATTGAATTAATTATAAGTACATAATTACTTTTAAAACAAATAAAACCCCATTATATTTAATATAAAAGTTACAGTAATTTATTTCTTAAGTTTTAAGAAAATTATAAATAAAAAATAACATAAATTAATATATGGATTGATAATTTAATATTTAAATTAAAAATTTGAAAGTTTATAGTAAATTTTTTCTTATTTTGTATTCTACTAATTGTTTTTTTTAATAAAAAAATTCACTGTAAACTTTAAAATAAGGAAAACTCTCCTAAGATTTATTTAAACTTTTAAAACAATATAATAACAATGATGAATTTTTAAAATAATATTAGAACTTTATATTTTTGGTGTGAAATGTGCGGTGATTATTAACCCTCCTGGCGTCAAGCCCGTAATATCACGGGCATGATTTCTATACTAAAAGTGGCTTGCCCGTGCATGTACGGGCTCATGTTCTACCCCTTGAGTGGCGAACCCGTATTTTTTTCAAGTAGAATATTTCCTTCCCCCTCAACCTCCTACCGCTCACAAATTGAGAGGCGTATAAGCTGTCATCATAACTCACTCACTGTGCTAGAGTATTTCTGTTTGAATAGATATGAATAGTTTGCGTTCTTTTTGATGTTTGAACCCCCCCCCCCACTCAAATCAAAAGTTTACCTTTAATAAACAGATTATTTTTATTACTCCATTTTCGATATATTGATTTTTTTTTTAATATTTACTGCTTAATTTATTACATTAAATCTTTAAATATTTTAAATCATATCATACTTTTAAATTTCAAATTATTTTTGAAAAAGCAATTTCATTTTAATGTAAATTGCTGCAAATTATTTATTGTCTAATAATGTAATATTTATTGAACAAATTTATGAATTTTTAATAATACTTATTTTCAGTTATATTTAACTAATGTAATTCAATTAGTTAATGTTTTTTTTTAAAAAAAAAGATTATTTTGTTTTCAAAAAATTTTAATTTTTTTTTATCTGGTAATTGAAGTTAACTCTAAAAACACTCTCTCCTCTTCCTGTAATATTTTGGACTTTCTCGGCGCTTGTCTAAAATCCCATCTCTTAAAACACTAGTTTTATTTGTACTTTAGTTTAATGATATTAAAACATTTTTATGGATAGAGAGGAAATCGAAATTCTTTTCATTAGTAAATAAATTTCTCATACATGTGAATATATAAATGCAGCTTGTTTTAGTAATGACAAATAAGTTTAATAATAAATTCAAATTTTCTTAATAAATTATATAAAAAAAATTACAAGCTGTTAAAACACCAAATAACTAATTGAGTTTTAATATACCAAACATTTTTTTCCAACCAAGCAAAATATCAAATGAATTGTAAATTTTTTATGTTACTCACATTACTATATACATTTTAAAGAAAACGATTTTTTTAAAGTATGATTGTATTTAAAATATATATTCGTTATAAAATTCCAGTTCTAACTCCAATAAAATATTAGAATGATTTCACATTTTATATATTTTTTTCTTAGATTAACAGCTAATTTCTTCGATATTTTTTTCTTTTAACAAGATTTTCTATCTACGAAAAAGTTTTGTTTTTAATTAAATTCAACATTAATTTGTCTGTAAAGTTTTCACTGCTATCATATCATTCAGAGCCCTGATAGAGAACTATGTAAACTCAAGGGTGTAAACTCGAGTTGTGTTCTAATTATAATGTCAGTAAATATTTAGTGAAACTGGAAAGTTCCGACGTTTCGCCGCTTTCAATACTCATTAGCCTTAAACACCAATTAATTTTTTTTCAATCCTGAATTGGAAGGTTGCTGATAACGAGGGTGAATACATTTTTGATTAAAAATAAAATCTTGGTAACAAATATCAAGTGCACCGAAATGACCTTACCCCCCCCCCCAATATTCGATGACGTTCTACATGAGTGAATAGTTTGAGGACGCTCGACTTAAAAACGTGAATTTGCAATCCCATAGATCATTTCCCAATATACGTCAGTCATTTTCTATCTCTTGACTTTGACGAGGGACGAAAGAATGAAATTCCGAAGAAAGCAACATTTATATTTTAATAAATTTTTATACTTACACACATAAGTTCTTTTTTTTTTTTTTTTTGCAGCTAAGTTAGGCTTGATAAAGAAAAAAAAAATCCTACTTATAAAAATTAAATATAAACCAATGAATATAAGAATATAAACTAATGAACATATGAACTACTGAATAGAAATATAATTCTATATCTATTCTCTTTGCAATTTTGAAAATATCTTTTTTTGCGTAATTCTTTTCCATGTCATTTAATTGCCATACAAAAGGTGTGCACCTTAAATAAAGCATAATTGTAGTACTTTTTTACGACAAAGTATTTTTATGTCATGTTTATAGGTTGTAATTAATGTCAGTTTGATTAACAGAAAAAGAAAAGCAGAGCAACGATTTTTTTTTCTTCCAATTTTGCATGCAATATATTCTATAGGCTGAAAAAATTTATGTTGCCAGCTAGAAGTGTTGTTATTTACCTTTGGGTTTCTGAGACACCATTCAGAAATGGTGTCCCAGAAACATATTTGGAATAACTGATTCTATAGGTCAACATGGTGAAAAGAGATAAATTCTTAATAAAAAAATTTGTGAAAATATGTTTATTTTTGTATAATTAAATTCTGTTACTTTGACGTACTTTTTTTAAAAATATAAAATTTTCCTATTTATATTGTAAAAATCATTCACACAAAATTAGAAGCAATTGACAAAATAGCAAAGAATCAATGTATTGATTCTTGAAAGGATATTCTTGCAATGATTCTTGTACTAATATTTATTCCTTTTATACAAAATTGAATAAGATTTCGAATTATTTTCATTTTTAATATTATATTCCAAGCAAAAATATAATAATGAAAAATGCAGTTTTGCTTAATAACTACTAGTGTAAATAGAAATTCAAATTTTTAGAAGTTTTTATAAATCATTATTAGAACAGATAACGATTTTTACTCAAACGCTTAAACGACGAATTAAAAATTAATTTTCCAATCAACTTGATATTCAATAAGAGCACTACTAAAGAGAGTCTAATGATTTTTTAGTATATTTTAAAAGATATTTCATTTTTGAAACAGTAGCGCTTAACAAAAGCTTTTTTTCTCTCACTTTCAAGGAAAAAGAAAAATTATACATGAATATATCCATTGAACTGCAGTTATTTTTCCTGTCTAACATTATTGAAAGTACTATTAATTATTTTTTAAAATAATGGTTAGAAAGATAAATATGATTTGCTACTAACACGATTTGTTACTAACTATGATTTGTTACGTTTTTTTCTGACCCTGGACATTTTAGGTAGCATCTTTCCAAATGTGCCCTGCCGCTTGAGGTAAGCCAGGAGGGTTATTATATAAAACTAAGCAAATTTAAATTCAATATAAAACACTTAAAAATGGAAATTATTTTTTTTTCCTGACATTAAACTAACTCTAAACTATTAAAGATTTTTTTAGTTAGATATTATTCAAATTAATTTTAAAAAATTTCAAGTTGTTGAAGGTAAAACAGAAAATTTTGAGTTGGGAGCAACCAATAACTTGCAAGAGAATCAAAATTATTTTGCAAGTGAATTTGTTAACTAAAAAAGAATTATAAATAATATACTACAAGCAAAAATTTATAGCATATAGTGCTGAATATGAATTCAAGCTGAAAAACAAAGTTTGAAATCCAAAAATTATTAAGGAACCAAGATTGAAACTGACATCAATTTAAAAAAAAAAAAAAAAAAAAAGATTGAAAGAATAAAAATTTAATTTTTAAGCTACACAAACATATAAAATGCTAAAACTATTATAATAAATTCAGATGCACAATAAATTATTCACAATCTATTTAATTTAAAAAAAGAAAACCTCCTCTGATGAATAATTAAAATTAGACAATATACAACATTTCTTAGGAATTTGCAATAAAAAAAAAAGTTGGATATTGCTGTGCCTGAGGGAAAAAATTACAAAAGTTGTTATGCATTTTAATAATATTATTAAGAATATTAAAATATTATTATTAAAATATTAATAATATTACTTTAATAATATAATTTTAATAATATTATTTTAATAATATGTATTATTTAAAAATTACTTATAAACATACTTTTCATCCATTGGTTAAATATCTTATTCCTTTACGATTTCCATAGGCATGAATAACAATGACTTTGTGACCTTTTTTAATAAGACACTGAGCAAGTTGTTAAATATGACTCTCTACTCCACCAGTATTGGGATAGAAGAAATCAGACACCATACTAGAAGTAAAAAATATTCTGTGTTAGAATTTAATGTATATGAACACTGTGTCAATTCATATATAACTTCTGGCAGTTCATCAGATTTGAAAAGAACTTTTTAAACTACATAAACAAAGCATATTTTATTTTTGTTAAATAATAGGTAATAAAAATTTTTAAAATAATAAATTCTAAAAAGTTTTTTAATAAATAAATGTTTTATGTAAGCTATTATTTCAGTTGTAAAGTTAACATTTTGAGTTAGATGTGTTTTTATTATTTTTATGTTGAAACAAAAATTGCTTTTGACCAATAAAATAAAAATATATCAAGATGGAAAATGAGTGTCTTTTCTCATTTTTCAAATATAAATTCTTTTACTAATTTAGCTCATAAAAAGTTAGGATTTGTAATTAAATCTAGTCACAGTAGTGTTATTCCTATCCAAAAAAAATGAGAAATAAAGGGGCTTTATGTAAATCACATTTCAGAATAAAAAATAACTAATTTAATTTTGTGTTTTGCTACTTTAATTTTGAATGTTCTGCACTCATTTCAATTAATAATAAAATATGTTTCATGATGCTGGTTTCATTCTGTAAAATCTGAATAGGTATAAAAAAGGGGGACATATTTCCGTAGTGATACCTGTTCACACCACCTAGAACTGCCAGCTCCCCAAAAGGAATTTAAACTCGTAAAATCATTCTTAAAAAATAAATAAAACATTTGGAAGCTTGCCTTAGAAGCCCTTCTATAGCTTTACTTTTTTTCATTTTTATTATCATTATTTCTTGCAGGATAATGCCCAGAAATCAACAAACATAGGTACAAGTACCTATACAGAAATCATCTGGAAAAGAAAAGAAAAAACAGAATTGTGCTTTTTTTTAGGATCAAAAGCATAGAGAAGACAATTTAGTCAAATTGTAAATACAATTAGCAATCAATATAAACTTCACTTTTCATTCATTTTAAGTTTGTAAGTGAACAAGGACATGAACGCCTGATTTAAATTAATAGATCAGATCAATTAAAAATAAATTCCAACTTTTTCTTTCAGAATCAAAATTACTAGTTGTTGATGGTTGACTTATCTAAATATTGAAGTTTAATTGTATCATCAATGATATTGATATTTTTACTTTAGATTGTCCTCAAAAAAGAAAATTCTCCCCTTTGCAATTCGTATTTAAAAAAAATTTCAATTAACAAATTTAATATCGTATGTCAATATTTCTGTATGCAAAATAATTCTAAACCAACAGTGTTATAATTGTGGGGACAATTTCAAAAAAAGATAAGTATGTTCTACACATAGGAAGAATTTGTACCATTCCTAATGTCAAAATTTTAAATCGAATACATTGTTATCAAAGTACTATGTATGCATATGGGAATAATTTATTATGAATTTTCATCAGCATAAGCATCATTAAAATTACCAAATGTTGAGCTTTTTCTGCATATTTTCTACTTTTCGATTAAACATAAGATGAATTTGTATCATTTCTAATGTGAAAATTTTAAATAGAATACATTGTTATCAAAGAACTATGTATGCATATGGGAATAATTTAACATGGATTTTCATCAGCATAAGCATCATTTAAATTACCAAATGTTGAGCTTTTTCTGCATATTTTCTACTTTTCGATTAAACATAAGATGAATTTGTATCATTCCTAATGTGAAAATTTTAAATAGAATACATTGTTATCAAAGAACTATGTATGCATATGGTAATAATTTAATATGGATTTTCATCAGCATAAGCATTATTTAAATTACCAAATGTTGAGCTTTTTCTGCATCTTTTCTACCTTTCGATTAAAATTTCAATAAAGAATTATACTTTGACTGTTTACGAAATAAAACTTCGCCTTTTTATTAAAAAAATTCAGCATCTGCCATAATTTATGAGTCATTTCTCAATTTAACAATACATTAACTACGGAAACAGGTACTACAAAGACTAATTAAACAATTCATTTTTGAAAGCAAAATATAAACAAACAATCTCAGTCAACGGAACAGTGAGCAGATGAAATGAGTCATTTTCACGTTTCCAATGAAGTGATTCAAAACTTATTATTTTTTTGCATCGACTAGTGTTTAATCACTCTAATAATAGAAAATTGATTTTTTACTTACTCCTTCAGAGCTTTAATTCAATAACTTTCTAAATTTATTCTGTGCTACTGTTATAAACAGAACTAATACAACTCTACTTTAGCCCCTATCACTTTTGTTGATAAATAAAAGAACAAAAAGTAAGTCGGTTTTGTGTTCTTTTCTATCAGCATATCTTAACTTAAAACTGTGTTTAAATTAACGAATGTAAGTTGATGAAAAAGATAGCTAAAATATTTACTATTTTAAAAATCTACATTAGCCGACAATTTGTACTTAATGCACCTTTTCATAATTTACGTATGTTTACAAAATTGATTATAATAGAGAAAGTGCATATAGTGTTATATATTTTGTAAAATTATAATTATAAATTTAACTCTCTATGATAAATAGTTCTCAAGTTTTAATTATTTAAAAATTATCGAAAAAATTTCTGAATTTCCAGAAATACTTAACTTGGAAACAAATGGTGTGAAAAGAGTGAATCTTGGTAATTTTCTTCTATTCCCCTCTACCTTTGAGCCAAAACTAAACAACACAAATACCATTTTATCCAATGGTTGATTTGACGTGATGTAGAGACTAGAAAAAATGAATGTACTAAATATCTTTATTAAATAATAAATTGTTATCAAATATTTAATTTTATTTTTCATTTTAGGTTGAAATCTTCATATGGATGAAAATACAAAAAATGATCAGAATACCTTCTATGAAGTTCATTTAAGAAAAACTGTTGAAGAAAGAACAATTACAGAATTTCCTAGGGTAAGCAAAATTGTGGGCATATTTTATAGAACTTAATACTGCATAAAACAATGATTAAAAAAATGTCAATATTCTTGAAGGGAGATGGTTGAAATTTTCGAATGAGTATGGATGAATAAATTGCCCAAAGAATTCTTGAATGAGGACTCATTCATGAGTCCTTCATTCCATAATTTAGGAGAACACCTATAATGGAGTATTACTTTTCGATATAGCTTACCATTGAAATCTATGGAGATAATTGTAACTGCTGTTATTTAAAAAATGGAGTCTCATATTAAGAGGCCATCACTAGAAATCTTTGGGGATAATTTATTTATATATCTTTAGAAGTGAGAACTTTTTAACTTTAATAAGCATATAAAAGTATTTTGATCTATCTTATTTTTGCAATTTTTATGAATATAGGGTAGAGACCACTGCTTTCAGCAGTTAGGCTTAGATTATTAGATCTATCCCTTTAATTGTAATAGAAAACAAATGTTTCAAATTTTCATTCGCAAAAATAAATTTAAAATCCAAATTTTATTATTATTAAGAAAAAATTATTTTTTAGAGATCACTAGCTGAGAACTGTGTAGAGTTTTCGAAAAGCAGAGCCTTGAAAAAAATGTCCTGTTTGCTTCCTCCCTTATAATGGCTCAAGAGACCATTGTATTATATGTAGTAAAAAATTAATAATAAAATAATTTTCAGCAACTTTTCATGTTAGTTGTCAATAGTGATTTGATTCACAAAAACATGTATAATTGTTATTTATTGATTAACGTTTTAAAATTTCACTTATTGCTTTTTAGCCATACAACTATGATTGTTCACCACATGGAGAAATGAACTTTTCCTACCGGATTCACAGTGCTTGCCATAAAATAAATAGTTTGAAATGTGAAATGTAAGATTATTTCTCTCTCTCGTTTCTATGGTATTTTTCTTATTAAAGTAATTTAAAATGAATAATTGTAAGAGAGTTGCTTATGGCTTTTCTATAAAGATTTAAATCATGTTTTGTTTTTTTTTAGTTCTACTCTCAAATACATGTTATCTTATACTGAATTAATCATTGTTAGCTTATTCTGAATTAATTCAAATAAAGTAAGACCTCTACTGTCTGAAGTAAGTTTGTTACATTAGACAGAGGGATGGCGTAGTGTGGGTATCTCAATGTTGATTGGTTGTTGATTCTTTCACCATATATTTACACAGAGACTTAACAGCAGGGACAGGTCGGAAGCCATGTGGAACATAAACTAATTATTGATTGCCAGAGTACACATAAACATTTTATAAATCTAAGTTAAGTAAAAGAATTATATTTCAACTGATTCGATACAGGCTCTGTATTTAATTAATTGACATTCTGACTTATGTGGAGAAACTTGGCTCAACTTTAATATGCCATTTTGCTGATAAAGATTAGTTGACATCGTAGGTCACATGTGTGGGTATGGGAGATCTTCTTGCAGTGCAAGTACCCAATTGAAATAATCATATTATCGAGGAATCATATTATCTGATTTAGCATTGTCTCAGGGTGCATTAGATTCTCAGAGCCCTATTTTTCACCAGAACTCAGTATTTCAGGTTTGGAATTTCCCCCAAAATTAAAGATCTTTTTTTTAAAATTACAATACCTTTTTCAAAATATTTTTAGAAAGTAAAGTTTGTATATTTATTGTAGCAGTTGTATTTGAATTCTTAGCTGATGTCATTGATTCAAAGTTCATTTCATTTATTTGTAATATTCATACAACTTCTTAATTATAATGGAATACAATTTAGTAAACATATCTTGTTTGAGTATTTAACAATTCTTATTTTTAATATCATCGAATAATAAAACATTTATTTTTGCTTACATAAAAGGGCATTGAAATTTAAATAAGAAAAAAATAAGTATGCATGAAGAGAAAAAAACACTTCAAAATCAATTTCAATTAACAGAAGTATTCAAATCAAAAACTTTTCCAAGATAATTAAGGCTCTACTGTAATTGAAATAATTATAGTCAGGGAAAATGTGACTTTTCCCCAGTTTGCATATCAAATGTAACTTGAATTATCGATATGTGTGTCTTCAAAAAACATTTACTATCTTTACATTTTTATAGGCTCAGACTGACAAAAGTCATTGTTGTTGGGGATGTTGCTGTTGGGAAAACTTGTCTTGTCCGGCGGTAATTAAAGTAGTGCTTTTTTTATATATGTTTTTCTTTTTTTTATGTTGCTGTTAAAAATGTAGAGTATCAAAAAATTATCTTATTAATGATCCTTTTTAGAGTATTGCATCGAAAGCATAAAAAAAAATTCTTTTTAATGTACCTATTGCTCATTAGTTTTAATGTATCCCTGTTTTTTTTTCTTTCTTTCCTTTCTTTTTTTATCAAAAGTTTTGCTTTTATATATCTGTTTTTATTTTTTTATGTTTCTCTTAAAAATGTGAAGTATCAGAAGTTTTTAACCAATCGATGTTCCTTTTTAGAAATAATTCTAAAAATGCTTCTATAGCACAAAATAATATTTTTTTTTTTTTGATTGTTCAATTGCTTATTAGCGTGTTCACTATTGCTCATTATTTATTCATATTTTTTTTATTCATTTTAAGGTTTTGTCTACAAGCGTTTGATACAAACTACAAGGCAACTATTGGGGTAGATATTGAAACAAAAAAATGTTATATATTAGGAGTTCCTTACATATTGCAACTGTAAGTTTATTATCTTAAATAATTTTTAATCTTTTCATTGTTCAACCTTTAATTATTCAGCATTTTATCTTTTAGATAATAATTATTAGTAGTAAGTGTTTTTATTAAGCTCACAATATTGTATAATCAGGAGTGATTAATTTTGTTGAATTCATGTCTAAATTTAAAATAAACATAAAACTAATGCTCAGAAATAATGGCGATAATTGAGTGATTTTAATGAAACAACTTAACCCATTTGGTCTTTCTTCCTCAGTTTGAAATCCAGCTGAAAGTGTCATCGTCAAAGATGATACTTTTTTTAGCAGCTGTGTTTTCCCTTTCAAAACTATAAAGGAGCAGTTCCTCTAGTTATTTTCGGTTTCAGAATGCAAATCACTAATGATAGTGGTTTAAAATAGGCGATGGGACCTTGTTCATAACAGCTGTCCACATTTGTTTATTTCAGTTTTTAGTTTATGAGTTAGAAGGTTTACCATTGTTGACTTTTTTTTCTCTTTTGTATTCAATTTTTTAGGATTTTAAGAAAAATTAAATTAATTTAAAAATCTTATACTTCTTAGTAAAATTTTGCAAAAAACAATCTAATATATATATATGTTGTTTTCTGTCTATTGATCTATTTTTATTGTTATGAATTGTTACTAATGCTAGAGGTTTAAAATAGGCAATGGGACCACATTTTTTCATTACACTTTCAGTTACTACTTTATGAGTTAGAACAGTGTTTCCCGACCTTTTTTGTACCATGCCCCACCTAAGCCTTTTTAAAACTCTTATGCCCCCCTATGTAACATATACATAATTTTTAATATTAAAAAAATCGAATTGTTCACTTAAGAAACTTAGGAAATTGTTAGCGAAACAAAGTAAGTAAATTTTCAGAACATATAATGAACTAAAATTAAAATTCGAAATAATTTTAATAAATATTTTTCTATAATAATTTAATATTTTAATTAAGTGAGATTCTTGCCCTTGATGCTTGCTGCACGTAGATTTTATCTTAGGTTCCAATTTGGTTAGCCTCAGTCTCAAGTCTCCCCGTTGTGTTATATCTAGACGATTTTTTTTTACCAATGAAATCATTTACAGAACTAAATCCACATTCAGCTAAATATGAAGGTGGAATCGGTAACAATAGTTTTCTTGCACATTTGATTGAATTTGTGTATTTGTTTTCTGTTTTCTCACGAAGCCATGCCATCACTCCTTTCATATTAAATAAGGTTTTAACTGGTTCATCATTTTGCATTTCTGCAAGTTCTTCTTGATATATTTGATATATCAGACAAATCCACTAACATGGACTGCAACATCCATGTTGGGAAATAAATTTGTTTTCAATCAGAATATCTTCCGTTTAAATCAGCCGATAGAATTTTCAGATGATAGACAATAACAAGTAAAGGGGTATCATTTACTTCACATTTTTGGAGCCTATGAAACTGTTCAAAGTTTTTGTTGTTAATATATTTCTGACATAACTCAATAAGGGTAATGAAGCCATACATCTTCGCTTTTGCATCAACCAGGTTTTATTTGTTCCTTGAAGTTTCTTATTTAATATATTCAGTTTTTCAAAGATGTTGACTAAATAACTCACAAATGCTTTACCATCGACTGTAAACAGATACTTCATTTCAGGTTTGTCACTTAAAAAATCCCTGTCATATAATATTTATTGACCGCAATTATTTAAGAATTTGCTTTTTTCTTTCGATTTTGTCACCGAAATCAAGCAAAAGGTTTAAACTCATGTCGAGTCCATTTTTGAATTGCCCCCCTTTGCAATTAAATTGCCCCCCGGTGGGGCGTGGGCCCCACGTTGGGGAACACTGAGTTAGAAGGTTTAGGTGCTTTTGTACTAGTTTAGATAACAGGACATAGATAGTAATGTTACATTGGTTTAGGATTAAACTAAAGATTTATCATTAAGTTGTTTTTTTTAAGTTACTTATTTTTATATACATAAATTTTAACTATTATTTCTTTATTTTATAATTTTAAGTATATTTATTACTAAATTAAGGGTTGCCATAGGCAACTAAGATGCAATTGTTTGCAACTATTTTTGGCATGAGGTGACTATGGCAACTTTTTTTGCCTGAAAAGTCTAAAAAAAAGCAACTATTTTCATGAAGAATGATTTTTTTTTTCTGAAACTCATCACATAACACCACTCAACATTAAGAAGAAAAAATGCTGCACACTTATTATGTTTCATGAAATGCTCTAAGAACATAAAAAACGATGACTTGGCAGCTATTTTTTCGAATAGAAAAATTGATTGATGAGCAATTTCGAAAACAATGTGGACAGGCCATGATTTTAGAGGTTTTGTTAATAAACTCCATTAATGTAAGTTTATTGTAAATTAATCTTTTTAATTGTATAGTTAGTTTCGTGTTGCTTTTAAAAATGAAATTATCATTGCTGCATTTAGACTTATGGTCAACTATTATACAAATATCTTTATTAGTACTTATTCTGATGTTCCACAAGTCTACGTTTTAGAACATATTTGGTTCAGAACTTGTTCTTGAAAACTCATTTTCTTGACTTTATTTTAGCGCCCCAACTTTGAGATATCGAGAGTAAACTATATATATATATTGTTGTTTTCTGTCTGTAGATTTATTTTTGATGTTATGATTTGTTGAGATTTCTTTTTTATTTTTAGGTGGGATACAGTTGGGCAAGAAAAGTTTAAATGCATTGCATCTTCATACTACAGAGGAGCAAGAGGTTCTCATTATATCAATTTTTACTAACTCTCTTTTTGAAACAAAATATTTTTATAAATTACTAATTTTTATGTTTCTTTTTTTTTTCGGGGGGGGGGGGGCAATTTTCATATAATGTATATTTTCCATATAGCACTAACATATGCAATTACCACTACAGAACTAATGTTGAAAATTAAATTACGAAAACTTGCACATTAATATATTGATGTTTAAGTATGAACTATATCTATAACTAATATCCAATTGGTGAGCTTTACCAATTTAAAGAATAATTCCAACAAAAGTTTGATTAAAATAATCAAAACCAATGCATTTGTATCCAGCAAATAGGTTTTGAATTTCTCTCCATACTGATTCCACAAAATTTGATATTTGTTTGGGTTTTTTTTTTTTTTAAACTCTAATAATTTATGGCTTTGATTGTGTTCTTTTTTATGATTCATTACTTGATCAAAGTTCTAAATATATATATTAAAGATTGTGATAGCAAAAATGAATCGTACTTCATTGTAGAAATATATTGCATATAGTACTTGATTAATGTTATTTCAATTCTGAGATAATGTGCATGGTGTGGCGTAACTACCACTACGATTATTAAAAATCGATTCACTTGTATATAAGACATGCTAACTCAATACTATCTTAGTGGTTCCTTTAATAGATGAAGGTTTACATTGTCAGAAACTCCTTTCCCTCCATAGTTCACCTGCAAACGTGATATGAACATGCCATACTTCGATGTATGGTCCACATTGAACAGTTGACTTGCTATTTGTGACTATATCATTGTCCTCCTCATGCTGTTGCTCATTTACACATTACAGTATAGTCTCATTACACATCGGAAATCCTGCACAGACTCGACTGCTAATAGCACTACAGGAGAGACCACACACGCAACCACCGTGAACTTAATACGACTCTCGCGACAAAAGCTCAAAACTCGGTCAACTGAACGCAGCTCTCCGGGTCTTTCTCCAATATGGCAACTATTGGTATCCGTTCATCGAATTCTATCCATGATAAAATTCTGGTGAGAGAGTATTGTGGCGTAACTACCACTACGATTACTAAACACTGATTCACTAGTATATAAAATATGCTAACTCCATTCTATCTTGAAGACTGACATAATCAATATTTAAATCCCACACATGGTATGTAAGATTTGATCGTAGGTAATGTCACTCTTTTATGCAAATAAACATCTCAGCACACTTTGACCAGTAAAGAGGTCAGTTAACTTATGATACTTTCTCAGTCTACTTTCTACATCACTTTTGGTAATGAGTGTTTATCAGAATGCCAATTCTACCAGTTTACCCTCGCATTATTTGAAGGCCATGAAGAAGTCAGTAATGAAGCCATTCAATTTACATAACCTGAATGTTTAATATTAACTATTTAGAGACCCTAAGAAAGAGTAATATATGTTAATTTTAAATCATGACCGAAAAGACGTGTTGTGATGCAGTAACCGATAATTCTACCCCTGCTGACAGACTATGGGTTCACCCAAATGGGAGCAAAAAAAAAAAAAACAGAAATGTAAACAAAATTTAGGAATTTGTCTGATAACGTTCTTGTTTGGTGTTGTTGGTCGATGGAACATTACAAAGTCTTTCGCCAAGGTTCTAAAGAACATTCCAGAAAATGTCTACTGCGACGACTTTAATGTCTTGAAATCTTACATCAAGCCATGTATTTATCTAGGAGAAACATATTTTAGGTCCATTTCTAATTTTTATTTTAAATTTTCATTTTTCAATTTGCCTAAATTCATTTACATTTATTCACCCAAATTCATTTGCATCATATACCTTTGTCAATTCAGTAAAGTAAGAATATTCTGTGCATTTAATAAATGTTCCAGATACTGCTACAAAATCTGCTTTTATAAGAAATTTTCCAATTTAGTCAAAATTACACTTTACAAGTGAATTTGTCTTGGCAGAGTATACTGTATTTATTTATTATTCTGAAATCATGCTTTGCAATATTTTGTTTTCTTATTTCGATGTATTTATTGCAGTTGTGATCTTAGTATTTGATTTCTGTGTCCTCTCATCGTTATATAACATACCCAAGTGGCTTGATGAAACTTTAAAATGCACTAGCAAACCATTGCTGTTTTTAGTTGGTACTAAGAAAGTAACAGTTGTAAGTCTTAATATATTCTTATCATGGCGTTTCTTAATTTAATTAATATTTTATTAATTTTTCTATTGAATTTTTAAATTATAATCATGCTATTTATTAAACAGAAACAAGAAGTTTCTGAGTGCTTGGTAATTTAAATTAACTTTTGTGGTTAGAGAAATTAAGGAATAAAGAGTTAATAGATTTTGATATTCAATTAAGTTGTGGCATGACTTAATAAATTATGCATTTGTATTTAATTTTTTAAAAATTAGCCGTTGTATTGATTAATAGGAAAAGAATAACATATTTATGTTCGCTTTTTATAAAATGTAATAAAAACTAAATAATTAGTTTAATTTAATGGAAATTGGATTAAGAATGATTAAAAAAAATTTAATTTAGGAAATTAAAGAAATCTTTAAATACTAGGAAATATGTAATGCCTATAAAGGCATCACAACTCCTAAAACATTATTTTTCAGTTCTATAATCATGAAAGGATTTTATGTAATTAACTGAAGTAATCCTAATAATAATGGCTCACATTTAAAAAAAAAAAATTTATTTTAGTACATTGATCTCAAAATTTTAGTAATAAATAGTATTTATTATGGGATTTCTGTACTACGATATGAAAATATTGTTTTCTTTATTATATTGATTTAGTTCTTTTAGATAATTTATTTAAATTGCTTTTGAATAATTTGAATGGATGCATAGCAGAATTTTCAAAGATTAAGAAACATTGAAAGAATTTAATTATGTATTTATTTTTCCTTCGTTACTCTGCCACTTGGTTTATGGTTATGTATGTGCATGCTTAACTTTTAAAATCACATTATTTAAGAGGGGTTTTTTTTTCAGAGCTCTTTCATCAAGGAAAATAAATAAAACCACAGTTTAAGTGCCTTACACTGGAGGCAAAGCTGTAATTCTATGTTTTCCGTCTGTACCTATATTTGGTTGCCCTGTAGCCACAAGGTTGCTAATTCGCAAAACTGGCTGGAGTCAGCAGTCTGCTATGAATGTTTAGTTATTTAGGGTTAATAAGTATGGAATTGTTATGAATCTTTTATACTGTTCTGAAAATTAATTTATTTCACTTCTTTCTTAAAATTTTTCTTCATTTTAGATATGAACCTTGTAATGTTTGCCATATTTTGACTGCTTATATTATTAAAAGTGTAACTTTCAATTTCTGAAAAAGTGTCCGCATAATTTATAAAGTGGCTATAAAAATAACATTTACAAAAAGAAACCTTTATTTTATGCGACAATGAGCTTTTGTAAAACAGCTTTAAGATCTCAAATGCAAAACCAAAAAGCAAAGCTAAAAGTTGCTCAAGTAGCACTTTTAAGCTTAATGTATATTATATTTGGCTTTATTAAAAATTAATCAATAACTATAACAGTCCATTACACCACTAAAGAGTAAGAAGAACAATAAAAAGTTTCAGCTTTGTATCAGAATTAAAATTGTATTACAATTTATATTTTACAGTTATAACCATTGAACAAAAATTATTTCAAATACTTCTTTTTTAAACATTTTCAGGTTTTATGTTTTAATGTTTGGCTTTTAAATGACGAAATGTCTCTTTTAGCTATGAAATTTGATTTAGGTTGAACTTTAATATTTAGAGTTTCTTAATAGTTTATTTTTTTCAGGTGAATTCTGCTTATAAATTGACAGAAAATGAGGCTATTTAAGTAGCAAACACTATTAATGCTGAATATTGGCCAGTATCTTCAAAAACAGGTTTGTATTCTTCAGTTTATTTATTTATTTATTTATTTTTTTGCATTTCTTTTATTCTAATGTAATTCATAGCTTTTTTTTATTGTTTAGTTTATGAATACTACTCTATTTGCTTTTATTCTAACTTTATTATAATAAACTTAAAAAATTGAAAGCAATTTAATGCATATATGATAAGTGATTTTCTCAAAACGCAAACTTTTTGAAAAACTTGAAGGGAAAAAAACGACAATTTTGAACATTTTATCTAATGATTATTTTAATATTAATAATTTTTACATTAGGACCATACATTTAAGTATACAAATCAATGTCCACCAATGAAAAACTCTAAAAATTAAAATTTTATGACAGTTATTGCATTATTAGACAGTTTTTAATTATTATTGCAAAAGTCTAATTATTGTCCCCTCACTTAAATGCTTTAAAAAAATATAAAATATTTTTTTTCTATGAATTAATAATTAATAAACTAGGAGGCTCCGCCCCCTGCTCGCTAACGCTCGCCATCCCCCGAGAATTGCTATGCAATCCTATGTGGTTCACGCCGTGAACCATGGCTCGCTGCGCTCGCTCGCCAATGAACACAATGTTCTAGCACAAAGACATATTATATTATCATCAGAGATAGTATTTTATCATCAAAGACATAGTATTGTACTTATGTAGAAGAATTCTACCAATGTTCTTATTGGCTTTTAAAAAAGTATATTAGCTATTTAGATTGTACATGGTGAAAAAATCAAAACATTAGCTAAATAAGAAACATATTAGCAAAATAAATTATCAAATATTGCTTCACTAATATTCTGCATTTTAAAGCGTGAAAATTCAATGCATAAATAAACGCGAAATATAAAAAAATTCAATGCATTCAATACAAACACTTAAACGTTTATTAGACGTTTAGGTAGCTCCCAGTGGAAAAATATCAATTCAACAGCGGCCTTTTAAAGCATTCTCACTTCAATTAATTAATTCCCAATTGAGTTTAAATTAAATATTGTCATGTTTTTAGTGCATGAATCTGAATTGAACAACCTAATAATGCTCACTCTGGTTATTGTTATCTGGTTGCTCACTACGTGCTCTTGCGCGCCGAATCCAATCAATTAAAAATTAAAACTGTTGCCAGCGCGAGAAAAGAAATATCATCGGTTTTATTGATACATACATACATACGTACGTATGAGCGTTTTATATAATATAGATAATGAAGGAAAACATTTTAAATAATATTAAATTAAAAATTTAAATAGCATTTTTCAAAAAAAAAGAAAAAGATTATATCTAGAATTTTGGGGGAATAATAAGATTTTTTATTTTTTATTGCAAAAACATTTTCTTATTACTTATATTTTCATATAACCTTATAGCAGCTGTGATTTCTCTTTCCAAACTAAGAAGGAGTAGTCCCTGTAGTTATTTTCAGTTTCAGAATGCAAATCGCTAATTCTAGATGTTTAATATAGGCAATGGGACCACATTTGTTCATTGTACTTTCAGTTACTAGTTTATGAGTTAGAAGGTTTATGTGGTTTGGTGCTAGTTTAGATAACAGGGCATAGATAGTAATGTTATTTTGGTTCAGGATTAAACTAAAGATTCATCATATAGTTGTTTTTTTGAGTTACTTATTTTTATATACATAAATTTTTACCATTATTTCTTTATTTTATACTTTTAAGTATTTTTATTTCTAAATTACAAAAATAATGAATTTTTTCCTCTTAGATAATCGGAAAGTTTTGTTTATTTGTAACATCATAAAAGTATAAGTTGAAACTAATATAAATGAGAAACACACATTATTATTTACATTATTGAGTATGTATGAATAAAAATGGTTTGGAAACTTTAAATAGCAATATCTCAAAACATTTTCATCTAAGAGTAAGACTTTTCTAAAATACTTTCAAACACAGTTGAATATCTTTTGATCTATTCTTTTTTCCAAAGAACTCAAACGGATAATCCTTATGAATGCAAGCTAGAGCAGACCATGTTTTTTGTTACAAAATAATATCATGCTTTCTCTGATTATATATTCCTTTTTTTAAATTACTGATTAGGAAAATCTGGAAAATAATATTTCGATAGTTCAGTCTGGAATGCTATTGAAAATTTGAGTTTCTTGATTTCATTACCCGTACTTTTCACCCAATTTATCATATCTCTCAAGGTACATTTTTTTAAAAAACAATTGTAAAATTTGTTTACTCGAAAATAATTCTATGTAAAAAATATTTATAGTTATTTATAATCATTTATTATATAATAATCATCAACCTTTTTAATTGTAAGGTGTACAAAATTTTATATAATTATATTAGTATTAACCCGTTTTCAAACATCACTGTACTAACCCTGATCTCCAAAATGAATCTAATTGAAAAATCTATTAGATTCAAGTCTAGTGAATAAGGTGAGCTTTCATCGATGCCTTTAGCTCTGTGTACTGAGCAGATTCCTGTTGGAAGACTGATTTTTAGTTTCCAAAGAACTTGTGTAACCAAGCAAAATATTTATAAACATCTATAGATATATTTGGTTTTAAACTTTGTTTAAGATATTTCTTGTTCCTCTGTAGATGAATGAAAAATAGAAAAATGTGTTTTATTTTAGCTTTACTAACTTTTTTTTCCTCTTTGCTATTTAATTTTCAAGGATTAGCTGTTGAGGAAAGCAATTAATTTAAAAATCTTATACTTCTTAGTAAGATTTATTATTAAAAAAATTAGGCAAGAAGCAATCTTATATATATATATATATATATGTTACGATTTGAAAGCCTAAACATTGTAAGTTTGTAGTGTGGCCGGTGCTTCTTGGAAAAGATACAGGAAAATGCAGGAATCGTACATAATATAATTTTATTAAAGTAAGGGCCAGAGCCCCAGAATGACAACCTTACATGCTGGTGGATAGGTATAGAAAAAGCACATTTGACCTTGGAAAGAGGGTTTTTATATCTTTCTGGACAATATATTTAAATGTTAATAGGTCTCAGTAGCGTGGGACTGATCAATTTCCCAAGCTGCTAATGCCACATCATCACATTTTTTGAGATAATTCGATCAATATTATTACTTTCTTGTGGGAAAGGTTTTTAAACGTTTGCGCGTTAGATAAATGCTCTATTTAAGGATTATATTTAATATATAATTGTTTTAACATTACATAATATTCCCCCCCTCTGAAGAAAGGTCTGATCAATATGCTAGCCTATTAGTCAGAACTTCCCCCTTCACGCTATTCAAATTAAAATTTATTATTTTTGGTATATTGTCCAATATTATACATTTATAAGTAAAGTATTACAACAACAACATTTATATAAAAGTAACTAAATATTTCTGCATAACTTATAATAAGCAATAATGATTATGTACATTTTTCCTTTTCCTGTTGAAAAGAATAAAAAAATATCAAAACAACTCTAGAATACAGGGCTGATTGTGCTCCGGAAAAAATCCTGATTTCCGGATTTTTCGCTAACAGTGATCCGGAAGTTTCCGGAGATCGAAAGTCCAGACGTTTCAGAAAATCATTGATCACTTAAGTTTCCGGAAATCAAATTTTTAAAGGTGGAACTTAAAAACACAGTTTATTTAATTTGTTTGTAAGGGAGAGCCACAGAGATACTTTATAAGCTTATATTCATGATTAATATTCATTTTTTATCACTAAATAGTTGTTATAATCATTAACTCAAAAAAAAGACATATTTGTAAATTTTAATTACTTCTCCAGGTTATCATAGGTATGTGTAAAATTTTAAATATAGTTTTAGTAAACTAAGAAATATTGAGAAAAAGGAAAAAAAAACCTTGTTTAAATTTTTTTCTAATTTTTCAATTTAAACTGTTTCTTTTTTGTTTTTTTTTTTCAAATTCAGGAAATTTTCCGGAATTTTGACTTGGACTCACAATCACCCCTGAGAATATCTAAAACAAAAATACCATGACATATCTAAAATAAAAATAAATCAAACCACAACTTCACAACTTGTGAAAAGTTCTTTTCTTGAAATAAAAGGATCCATTGTTCAGGCCTAAATTTATTAAGTTATTCATGACTTAAGAAGAAAAAAAAAAGTTTATGTTCTTAATCATCATTGTTTCATTTTCGAAACAATTATTATTCATAAAGTCATTTAAATTCACTCCTCATTTACATGGTTTTTACTTATGATCCCATTAATGATTATGTGTTTTCACAAATATTGTGTAGAATTATTCACAACATATGACATTCACAACATATGAAGAAATCAATACAAATAAAATAATACAAATAATATAAGTAATCTAATTTAAAATGTTTACTTTTCCTTTCCACATGATAATTAAATTCTTCGATAGCATAAAAATTTACATACAAAGTGCATTGTAAATCTTTGTAGAAAATGATATGCTTTATTCCAAAATAATAAAAATATATGCGTTATCTATTGATAACGATTGATAGTCTAAGTTGGGTAAAATATTCCCAACTAGACGGGGAAAAAAATAGGGTTTTAAGTTTGTTTACTCATGCTTGATCCTTAATTGAGGAGAAAACATCAGTAAAGAAACATTCTATGTGAGGAGTCCCACTGTTCAAAAAACCATTTTTATATATTTCATTTGCAAAATAAAATTTAGGAAATTTACCTTAATTTTCCGAAGTAACTCTCAAACATCATGTAATAAAAAATTCAGACATAGAGGCATTAAAAAAAAATAACGGGACTCCAAAAATAGGGGCAGAAAATAAAAATGAAAAACATATGAAAATACCAGCATTGAAAAGCTATTGTGAATTTTTTACATACAATTGAAACTGTTGACTTGGATAAAATTTCCTTAATTTGTTTACATGTACTATTTCTGATTCTTTCTTAGTGAGAAAATTAGGTTTATCAATTTCAAATGACACCTCAGATAATTTCTTTAAACTTTTGTATGGACCAGAATATGGTGAACTTAATTTCCTTGTGTTAGGATAATGGAATTCTTCGTAAATTACTAAATCATTAACTTTAAAATTAGGTTCCAAAAAATGAGTGTCATAGCGAATTTTGGTTTTCTTAAAAAACTCTTGGGTATTTTGAGCAGCTATTTTTCTCGCTTCATGAACTGGAGGATAAATATTTTGATTTACAAGAGAATCACAAGGTAATTTTCCATACATTAAATAAGCAGGAGGAAATTGAGTTACAGAATAAGGGGTGTCTATAAGGGCGCATGTTATTACTTTTGTAATGTTTCCTATTTTAACACTTACCTTTTGGAGGTTTCCCTTGATATTTCCTTGAAATTGCGAAATTAAAATCCTAGTAGAGTTCACATGTTTTTTTGATTGTCCTATAAAATGTTTCGGAATTATAGGGATGTTGGATCCTGTGTCCAATATAGTTAGTAAATTCTTATTGTTCACTCGCGATGTCACACATAAATAGTCATTTGATGGACAGCTGTTGTTATTGATGGGCTGCGAAGACTGGGAATCATGCTGAGGTACTTCATAGCAATTGAGAGAATTCACAAACCTTGGCTGCCGCATTCTGTACTGATTTTGGGGAATCCACTGTCTTGGCTGCTCCATTCTGTACCGATGCTGGGGAATCCACTGTCTTGGTTGCTCATAGTATCTTGGATTATCATTCCAGTTTTGTCGTTGGGGAGTAGGTCTATTGAAGGCACACTTTTAATTTTTTTCTAACTTTGAACACAACTTGATAGGTTCTTCAACAGTAGAAGGAGATGCTATACTCAGAAAATTACGAAATTTTTCTGGTACGTCAGCTTTGATGGATTCTAGCAACAGCTCCTCATCTATGCTTAGATCCTTCGACGCTCTCCACTTCTCTGTAGCATATTCAGAAAATGTCTTTTTTGGAGATGGCCTCATAGACAGAAAAAGTTCATACTTATCTTCTCTAGAAAGAGAAAATTTTTCTTGTAGTTTTTCCTCGAGTTCGGTCCATTTTTCAATTTCTATGCATTCATTAATGTAGAAGGTAAATAAGTCTCTTTTCAGGTGTTCAGATATGTTATTTATTTTCCAGTTTTCTTCCAAATGTAGGATTTCACATTTTTTATTGAAATACTTGATCCAGTTGGGAAAATTATTTTTATCCTCACACGGAGAAATATTAACGCGCACTGGAGCGTCCACCTGTTTTACTTCTGAATCAGACATTATTCTTTTAATTTTTCTGTTTCTTAATTCCAAAGTCATTAAAATAAAGTTCTAATCGGTGATTAAAGTGTGAAGAAGACAAAACAAAGAGAGAAATAACAGTCCTCGTTCTTCTTTACCACACCCACGCATTCGAATTTCTAATCCAAGGTTACGAATCATTTAAGAAGCGAAAGTCGATTATCAAAAGATGTATTCCATTGTTAAATTAAATAGCATTTTCAGTTTTCAATAATAATTTTTCGCGACAGGAAACTATCACTGCCGACTTATCTGTTACGCTTTGAAAGCCTAAACATTGTAAGTTTGTAGTGTGGCCGGTGCTTCTTGGAAAAGATACAGGAAAATGCAGGAATCGTACATAATATAATTTTATTAAAGTAAGGGCCAGAGCCCCAGAATGACAACCTTACATGCTGGTGGATAGGTATAGAAAAAGCACATTTGACCTTGGAAAGAGGGTTTTTATATCTTTCTGGACAATATATTTAAATGTTAATAGGTCTCAGTAGCGTGGGACTGATCAATTTCCCAAGCTGCTAATGCCACATCATCACATTTTTTGAGATAATTAGATCAATATTATTACTTTCTTGTGGGAAAGGTTTTTAAACGTTTGCGCGTTAGATAAATGCTCTATTTAAGGATTATATTTAATATATAATTGTTTTAACATTACATATATATATATATATATATATATATACAGTGTACTCTCGATATCGCAAACTTTGATGTCTCTAAAGCTTTTTTACGTCAAGAAAATACTTTTTCCCTTAGCATTGCATATCCACTTAATATTAATTTGAATTCCTATGTCAAATACTTTTCGAAGTAAAAAATTATTGGAAAAATCATCACATACCACAACTCAACATTACAGTGTCTCAAGAGAAAATGCTGTCCACTTATTAAAATGTTTCCTGAAATGCTCCGAGAACAATGAGCAATTTCGAAAACGATGTTGACAGGCCACGATGGTAGAGTTTTTTTTTAAGGAACTCTATTAATGTAAGTTTATCGTAAATTAATTATTTTATATTTAATGCATAATTATTTTTGTGTTACTTTAAAAAAAAAATTAATTTTTTTTTTCATTATTGCTGCATTTAGACTTGTAGTCAACTATTATACAAATATGTTTATTAGTACTTATATTCTGATGTTCCACAACTCTAAGTTTTAGAATTACTTTTTTACTTTTTAGAACATATTTGGTTCAGAACTTGTTCTTGAAAACTCATTTTCTTGACTTTATTTTAGCGCCCCAACTTTGAGATATCGAGAGTAAACTATATATATATGTTGTTTTCTGTCTGTAGATTTATTTTTGATGTTATGATTTGTTGAGATTTCTTGTTTATTTTTAGGTAGGATACAGCTGGACAAGAAAAGTTTAAATGCATTGCATCTTCACATTACAAAGGAGCAAGAGGTTCTCATTACATAAATTTTTACTAACCTTTTTTTAAAAGCAAAATATTATTTACATAAATTACTAGTTTTTATGTCTTTTTTTTTTGTTGAACATTTTCATATAATGAATATTTTCCATAAAGCACTAACATTCGCAGTAACCACTACAGAATTAATGTTAAAAATGAAATTATAAAAACTTACACATTAATAGATTGATGTTTAAGCATGAACTATATCTATAACTGATATCCAATTGATGAGCATTACCAATTTAAAGAATAATTCCAACAAAAGTTTGATTAAAATAATCAAAACCAATATGTTTGTATCCAACAAATTGCTTTTTAATTTTATCTACTGTGTTTTCTCTCGATACTGATTCCGCAAAATTTGATGTTTGTTTGGGTTTTTTTTTTCAAACTAGTAATTTATGGCTTTGATTCTGTTCTTTTTTCTGATTTATTACTTGATCAAAGTTCTAAATATATATATATTAAAGATTGTGGTAACAAAAGTAAATAGTACTTGATTAATGTTTCTTCAATTATAAGACATTAAGCATGGTGTGGCATAACTACAACACGATTATTAAAAATCGATTCACTTGTATATAAGACATGCTATCTCAATTTTATCTTGGGCTTTCTTTAATAGATGATGGTTAACATTGTTGAAAACTCTTTTTCACATAGTTCACCTACGGACGTGATATGGACATGCCTACTTCAATGTATGGTTCACATTGAGCAGTTGACTTGCTTTTTGTGACCGCGTCATTGTCCTCCTTGTATTGTTGCTTCTCAATCTCATTTACACATGACAGTATAGTTTCATTACCCATCGGAAATCCTGCACATACTCAACGGCCAATAGCGACGCTAGAGAGAGACCCCCCCCCCCCCCCCCGTGAACTTAATACGACTCTCCCGACAAAGGCTCAAAACTCGGTGAACTTGACACAGCTCTCCAGGTCTTTCACTGATATGGCAACTATTGGTATCCGTTCATCGAATTCTATCCATGATAAAATTCTGGTGAGAGAGTATTGAGGCGTGACTACCACTACGATTACTAAACATTGATTCACTAGTATATAAGACATGCTAACTCGATTCTATCTTGAAGACTGACATAGTCGATATTTATATCCCACACATGGTATGTAAGATTTGATCTTAAGTAATGTCACTTTTTTATGCAAATACACATCTCAGCACACTTTGACCAGTAAAGAGACCAGTTAACTTATGTTTAGTCTCTCAGTCACTCAAATGATTCCCATCAAGACTTTCCCGTGATAAAAATCGCTTTTGGTAATGAGTGTTTATCAGAATGCCAATTCTACCAGTTTACCCTCGCATTATTTGAAGGCCATGAAGAAGTCAGTAATGAAGCCATTCAATTTACATAACCTGAATGTTTAATATTAATTATTAAAATTAATATTAATTATTACCTGAATGTTTAATATTAATCATGACCAAAAGGACGTGTTGTGATGTAGAAAACCGATAATTCTACTCCTGCTGACAGACTGTGGGTTCACCCAAATGGGAGCAACAAAACAGGAATGTAAGCAAAATTTAGGAATTTGTCTGATAACGTTCTTGATTGGTGTTGTTGGTCGATGGAACATTACAAAGTCTTTCGCCAAGCTTCTAATGAACATTCCAGAAAATGTCTACTGCAACGACTTTAATGTCTTGAAATCTTACATCAAGCCCTGTATTTATCTAGGAGAAACATATTTTAGGTCCATTGCTTGTTTTTATTTTAAATTTATATTTTTCTGTTTGGCTAGATTCATTTACATTTATTCACCTAAATTCATTTACATCATATACCTTTGTCAATTCAGTAAAAATAAGAATATTCTGTGTATTTAATAAATGTTCCTGCTACTGCTGCTAAATTTGCTTTTATAAGAAATTTTCCAATTTAGACAAAATTACACTTTACAAGTGAATTTGCCCTGCAGAGTTTGCTGTATTTATTTATTATTCTAAAATCATGCTTTACAATATTTTGTTTTCTTATTTTGATGTATTTATTGCAGTTGTGATCTTAGTATTTGATTTCTGTGTCCTCTCATCGTTATATAACATACCCAAGTGGCTTGATGAAACTTTAAAATGCACTAGCAAACCATTGCTGTTTTTAGTTGGTACCAAGAAAGATGCAGTTGTAAGTCTTATTCTATTCTTATCATGGTGTTTCTCAGTTTAATTAATATTTTATCAATTTTTCTATTGAACTTTTAAATTGTAATTATACTATTTATTAAACAGGAACAAGAAGTTTCTGAGTGCTTGGTAATTTAAATTAACTTTTGTGGTTAGAGAAATTAAGGAATAAAGAGTTAAAAATAGATTTTGATGTTCAATTAAGTCGTGGCATGACTTAATGAATTATGCATTTGTCTTGAATTTTAAAAAACATTAACCGTTGTATTGATTGTTAGGAAAAGAATAACATATTTATATTCGCTTTTTATAAAATGTAATAAAAACTAATAATTAGTTTAATTTAATGAAAATTGGATTAAGAATGATTAAAAAAAATTAATTTAAGAAATTAAAGAAATCTTTAAATGCTAGAAAATATGTGATGCCTATTTAGGCATCACAACTCCTGAAACATTATTTTTCAGTTCTATAATCGTGGAAGGATTTTATATTATTAACTGAAGTAATATTAATAACATTTAAAAAAAATTTAATTTTAGTAAATTAATCTCAAAATTTTAGTAATAAATAGTATTTATTATAGGATTTCTGTATTACGATATGAAAATATTGTTTTCTTTATTATATTGATTTAGTTCTTTTAGATAATTTATTTAAATTGCTTTTGAATAATTTGAATAGATGCATAGCAGCATTTTCAAACATTAAGAAACATTGACAGAATTTAATTATGTATTTATTTTTTCGTAGTTACTCTGCCACTTGGTTTAAGGTTATGTATGTGCATGCTTAACTTTCGAAATCACATTATTTAAGAGGTTTTTTTTGGAGCTCTTTCGTCAAAGAAAATAAATAAAACCACAGTTTAAGTGCCTTACACTGGAGGCAAAGCTATAATTCTATTTTTTCCGTCTCTATCTAGATTTGGTGGCCCTGTAGCCACAAGGTGACTGATTCACAAAACTGGCTGGAGTCACCAGTCTGCTATGAATCTTTTATACTGTTCTAAAAATTAATTTATTTCACTTGTTTCTTAAAATTTTTCTTCATTTGTAATGTTTGCCATATTTTGACTTTGTAATGTTGTAATGTTTGCCATATTTTGACTGCATACATTATTAAAAGTGTAACTTTCAGTTCTGAAAAAGTGTCCACATAATTTATAAACTGGCTATAAAAATAACATTTACGAAAAAAAAACTTTTATTTTATGCAACAAAGAGCTTTTGTAAAACAGCTTTAAGATCTCAAATGCAAAACCGAAAAGCAAAGCTAAAACTTGCTCAAGTAGCACTTTTAAGCTTAATGTGTATTATATTTGTCTTTATTAAAAATTAATCAATAACTATAACAGTCCATTACTCCACTAAAGAGTAAGAAGAACAATAAAAAGTTTCAGCTTTGTATCAGAGTTAAAATTGTCTTACAATTTATATTTTACAGTTATAACCATTGTACAAAAATTATTTAAAATACAAAACTTCTTTTATAAGCATTTTCAGGTTTTATGCTTTAATGTTTGACTTTTAAATAACAAAATGTCTCTTTTAGCTATGAAATTTGATTTAGGTTAAAATTTGATATTTAGGGTTTCTTAATACCTGATATTTTTTTTTACAGGCGAATTCTGCTTATAAATGACAGAAAATGAGGCTATTAAAGTAGCGAACACAATTAATGTAATTAATTGTGTTCGCTACTTTGGCCTTTATCTTCAAAAACAGGTTTGTATTCTTCAGTTGTTTTTTTTTTTTTTGTTTTGTTTTTGTTTTTTTTTCTTTTTTGCATTTCTTTTATTTTAATGTAAATCGTAACTTTTTTTTTGCTTATTTAGTTTATGAATACTATTCTATTTATTTTTATTCTAACTTTATTATAATTTTCAGCATTTTTAAGTGATGTTAAAAACAAAACAAACTTAAAAAATTTAAAACAATCTAATATATATATATATATATTTGTATAAATGATTTTCTCAAAACGTAAACTTTTTGAGAAACTTGAAGGGAATAAAAACAACAATTTTGAACATTTTATCTCATGATTATCTTAATATTAATAATTTTTACATTAAGACCATACATTTAAGTATACAAATCAATGTTCAGCAATGAAAAACTTGAAAAATTAAAATTTTATGACACTTATTGCATTATTAGGCAGTTATTGCATTATTAGACAGTTTTTCATTATTATTGCAAAAGTCAAATTATTTTCCCCTCACCTTTAAAAAAATATAAAAAAAAACTTTTTCCTATGAATAGAATTTAAATTAATAAAGGAAAACATTTTAAATAATATTAAATATAAAAATTTCAATAATAGTTTTCAAAAAAAAAAATTTTTATATCTAGAATTTTGGAGGAATAATAAGATTTTTTACTTTTTATTGCAAAAACATTTTTGTATTACTTATATTTTTATATAACCTTAAGTAAGAACACATTTTCTAAGCAAACACATAATGATTTAAAACCAAAATTTTTGTTTTTATTTTTAAAATGTGTTTTTGTGTACAACAATAGTAATTATAAAAAGAAACAAGGATGACTATAAATCAGAAAACACCATTTTTTTTTTATCTTATTAAAAAAAAAAAAAAGTTCTTGACTTATGTATGACCTCTGTAATAATTTAAAAACAATTTTGATATTGTTTATTTTGCATTTTAAAATATAATATGTATATTGTATCTAAATTGTTTAGGGTTTGGAAACTGGCCTTTGTGGCCTTTTTTAAAGGACACATAATTTCACTTCTTGTTTATTTTGTGCATGCATTTTTTAACCAAACAGACAAGTGAAATGTCAGTTAACTCATTACTTAATGTCAGTACTTGGGTTGAATTTTAACCTTGATCTTCTTTTTTATCATCTATATCTGAAATTAGGAAATATCAACAAGTAATTAAAACTGAAATTGAAAATTGCTATAATACTTGAGAATTGTTTTGTTTTTTTAAATTTTTTTTTTAGAAAAGTAAGTTATTTTGAACAAGCAACAGTTAAACAACAAAGAAACGCAAATACGCACAATAAAGTTACCTACGGATTTTTAAAGGTAAAATTATGCTTATTGACCCTAAAGGTTACGGTACTGTTCTGTAGAGAAAAGTGTTCTTTGTAACATGGAAGTGATATTTTATTTATCTAGAACAATCTATGGTGTTTCATTGACACTTTTCGCTCTTAGTAGATAGTAACTGCACAAAAGACATGTGTTAATTTAACTTAATATACAGATTCTCATTCATTTATTTTAGCATACTTTCAATTCAGAAGTCAATTATAACCAATTCTAGTATTTTTATACTTAAATATTTATTAAGGATTGTTTTTTAAATTAATGATTTGATGTACAAATTGGGTCTTTGAAAATTTAGGTGAAAATGTTGATGCCCTATTCCAACGCATTGCTTCTGTTACATTTTGTGAAGATATTTTGAAAGAGACAGCTGATGTAGATTTAGCTAAAATAAATGAAAATTTTGTGAGTAAGTAAGCATCAATTCTCTTTCCCTTTTTTTCAGAAAAAATTATCTGAATGAACAGTGAATTTATAAAATATTTCTTTTAACCAATTTTCAAATCATATCGCAATACTGATAACTTAAATCAAATTGTAATTTTTTACTTTGAATCGCTTGCAATTTTTGTTTTGTTTTGCTGGAATTTTATTTTTATACGTAATTTTCATCTTTCAACTCATAGGTTACCATTAATGCTCATTTGCCACAAATGTTCGCGTTACATTGTTTTTTGAATTTTTATTGTACGGTCATGTGGGGCTACTTTGTGCAGGATTTCGCAGTTTTTGAACTTTGACATGTAAAAAAAAAACTATGTTAATTCAAACTTTAGTAAAATTTATCTATATTATATTCATAACTGGACTCAGGCGAGTGAATTTGATCAATATTGGCATTATTTGTATGTAATATTTACAAATAATAAGTCAAAACATACCTTGCACAAAGTAGCCCCCAAGTGGACTACTTTGTGCAGCAATAGGAATTCAGTTTAATAATCATGTTTTTAGCAAAATATTGATATAAAATTGTTAAGAAAGTTAATTGTTGACATTTTTAATAACAAAAACATCAAGATATGTAAAGATATTAGTTTAAAAATAATTTTCAGCGTTAAAAAAACATTTGAGTTTAAACAAAAGGAAACCATATAAATTTTTGAACATTGAAATGGATGAAATTTCAAAAATAATAATTCTTACATATTCATTAGCATGTATAATATTGATAAATTCGAACATAACATGCTTGAAGGAGCACGACAGAACTTGCTCTTCAGTTTCTGTCAAAATTACCTGATGTCCTATAAAATATATTTTTATGCGTTAAATCGTTTGATTAATTCATTAGAAAACCTATGTAGAAGAGAAAAAAAATAGTTTACCAGCACGTTTCACGTGTTTCTTGTGAATTTTATTGGAGATAATATTTCTGTGGATTTTGTACTTCCGAGAAGCTTCTGCAATCGACATATCACCAGCAACTGCTTGCAAACATTGTTGCACCTTTTCTAAAGTGTAATCACTGTAATTTCTCGTTCGAGGTATTTTTTTTTATAATGTCTGACACTTTTTCTGTCGAAAAAAAAAACGAATGAAACTTTGCACAAAGTAGCCCCCACAGAGCATTTTTTTTCATTTTCCGCTTATTTGTTACTAATTTTAAATTTTTTTAACGCTAACATGATACAATTGTTTATTAATGTATAAAATAAAAAATTTTGCACTTACGACAATTGTTTTATCAACATCTATGCATTTCACAGCTAAAGTTTCCACGCACACTTTTTGACGTCCGATGATCTCGAAAAGTTGTTGACATTGAATAAACAAAACACACTCTGAGATTGTTTTAAAATTCGAAAAAATTTTAGAAGTAATAGAGGAGACTTCTATCTTCAAATTCCACACATTTTTAACGTGAAAAAAACATAATACTGATAACAGCACTTGAAAAGTGCCAAATTCGAATTTGCACAAAGTAGCCCCCACTGCACAAAGTAGCCCCACATGACGGTATTGCCCTTTTTTTATCTTTTTAAATTCCTTTTAGTATGAAGTAAATAAATCAAATAAAAAAATTTCCCCTGAAGAGGTTAGTATTTATTTCTTGGTTCAGTAAATTTACTTCAATGTGATTTTGACTGCCACAGCATATAAATGATTGAAACATACATAAAATAGTAGTTTTCGCTTAATTTGATTGCAGTTAATATTCTAATTTTTTTTTGTTTATTCTTATTATTTTATTTTTCATTTATATTTATTTATTTGCTGTATTTAGAAGAAGCCTAATCTTTCTCTGTGCTAATGCTTATGTTTGAATTGCCAAGAATTGTACTTCTTTTATACTAGAATTCAATTTCTTTTGCCACTTTTTTAACTGCAGGTGAACTCTGGGGTGTGTGAATTTGTTGTTAATGAAATGTGATTTTTTTCATCTTTTGGAATAGCGAGTTCAACTAAGAACTACCATGTCATCATTTTAATGCATTGCTCACTTTCGTAGAGTTACAATGTGAATGGCAGAAAGTGAACTAGTTTAACATGAAACAAAAGATTGACATTTTAAAACATTTTGCCATGATCACTAACGATCTTGATGCAGTGCACCTCTTAGCAACTTCATGGGATCAAGTTTCTGCTGAAATGATATGAAACTGCTTTGCTTATGCAAGATTTTATGAAGAAAAAAAGGTCCAGAAAACTGAAAAAATTATAGAACATCCTTCAGATTTGACATCTCAAAAATTCCAGTTATGGATGAAAATTAGGTACTTGCACTTTAAGAAGAAGACCTCCCATACCCACACATGTGACCTATGACGTCAGTGCCAGATAATCTTTATCAGCAAAATGACTTATTAAAGTTTAGCTAACTTTCTCTACATAATTTAGAATGTTAATTAACGATAAGTGAATCAGATACTGAGCCGTATCGCACGTCGAATTAGTTAAAATATAATCCTTTCTACTTCTTTTACTTGAGTTTGTTTATGTTCCACTTGGCTTCATGCCTGCCTTTGTGTTAAGTAAGAAATATATATTGAAAGAATCGAAATCTTTGTGAAAGAATATAGAATATGACATTTAAGGGAATTGATAGGTGGAATGAATCTTAAATAAATCATAAACTTATATAATGGAAAAATCATAAAAATTAAGTAGAATATCATTAAAATTATAGAAACTAATACAATGTGGGAAAATGAAAATTATGACAACTTAGCACAACAAATAAGTTTTCGAAATCTTACCGGATATATACTTTATTTCTTTGATTGATTATCAGAGCATGATTTATAGATAACACTGAAATATTTTTCATTGAATTATAAATGAGTAATTGAAATTTCAATGGCCATATTGCCAAACATAAATATTACTCATCTACCAACATAATGAATAAATCTAAACTGAAACTAAAAAAAAAGGAAAGAGAATAACAAAAACAAAATATTTCTTGATTAACAGTACCACTGGCGCCATCTGTTATTGAAATTATAAAAAGAGTCAAAACATCCTGCCACCCAAGGAGGTGGAAATGTTATTTTTTTATCAATGGACATACTTTACAGATAGGCCTGGTGGTTTCTCCATGAGCTGTTCTTAATTTAACAACCCTAATAATACCATCGTTTCCAGGAAATACCTGCACAACTCGTGTAAGAGTCCACTTTAATGGAGGTGGGACATTGTCATTTTTGAGAAAAACTAAATCTCCAACATGAAACTCTGAGCCAGAAACAGTCCATTTAGACTTTGCTTGCAGAGTTTGGAGATAATCTTTACTCCATTTGATCCAAAATTGAGCACGAAGTTTTTGAATTAAAGACCATCTAGACTTGAGACACACGGATGGTGATGGGTCTCTCTCAGGCAACGAAAGAAGTGGAGCACCCACAATAAAATGTCCAGGGGTAAGAGCCTCTAGATCACTTATTTCTGATGTTAATGGACATAACGGTCGTGAATTGAGGCAAGCCTCAATTTGACACAAGAGCGTAGCCAGTTCTTCGAAATTCAGTGTAGCTGAGCCGCATACTTTCAGCAGGTGTCTCTTGGTTGATTTAATATTAGACTCCCAGAGTCCGCCAAAATGACGTGCTGCTGGAGGAATAAAGTGCCAAGAGATTTGAAGATTGCTGGAAAAATCTTGAACTGAATTGTCTCGAACAATTTTGAACAGAGACTTCAAATAGTTACTGGGTCCTTTAAAATTTGTGGCATTATCACTGTATACATCAGATGGCAACCCTCGTCTAGCAATAAATCGACGAAAGGATGCTAGGAAGGTTTCTGTTGACAAATCAGAGACAAGTTCCAAGTGGACAGCCTTCGTAGCAAAACAAATGAAAAGTGCAATGTACGACTTTAAGGTGACTTTAGATCTTGGTAAATTTGGTTTGGTTGAAATTGGACCTGCAAAGTCCAACCCAACACGTTGGAAAGGTTTAGATGGAATAACTCGATCACGAGGCAAATCGGCCATGAGCTGGCTTGAAGAAACAGCATTTACCTTTAAACAAGTTATACAGCCTCTGAGGATCTTTCTTACTGTGTTTCTCCCAGCTGGAAACCAAAATTTTTGCCGAATTAAAGATAAAACTACAGAAATGCCAGAATGTAACGAAAGCTTATGATAATATTCTATAATAAGCGTGACAAAATGATGACTTTTCGGCAAAAGAAAAGGATGTTTAGCCGACAGTGACAGATTTGAATTTTTGAGTCTCCCACCAATTCTTAAGACCTTGTCAGAATCTAGAAAAGGTGAAAGGGTTATTATTGTAGAGTTTCTTGGAACACAGCCTTTATTTTTGATTGACTTAATTTCAGCACTGAATTCCACCCTTTGAATTTCTTTAATAATTGCGATAAGAGCATTATCCAGCTCACAAACTTGAAGGCAACCGTTTATCCGATTTTCCGAATTTCTCGAGTTGAACACGAATCTTTTACACCAAGCAATCACTCTTATTAATTTGCTGAATGATGAATATTTTTGAGTCAACTCTTGCATCAAATTACTTTCAACTGCTGAGGCATGTATTAAAGTGTCAGGGTTGGAAGTGTGAACAGAGTTTGGTTTAACCTCTTCGGTGAACGCTGAATTTGCATTAGATAGCCACTCCGGGCCCTGCCACCAAAGTTCGAAGTCCTTAAGCTTCTTTGGAAAAATTCCTCGAGAGGCGCAGTCGGCAGGATTGGTAACTCCAGCCGCATGGTTCCAGTCGCCAATATTAGTAAGTGATGTTATGGCTGCAACTCTATTTTTTACGAACTGATCCTTTAAAGAGTCTGATCGAATCCAACTCAGAACGATTTCTGAATCCGACCATAAGAACACTTGCTTCCAAATTTGATCTATCGAAATTTGAAGATTACTATACAATTTTGCTAGCAAATGAGCTGCACACAGTTCGAGGCGAGGTAATGATACTGTTTTCAAAGGGGCGACCCTGGTTTTTGCTGCCACTATGTTCACTGAAGCTCTATTTTCGTTATCCACTACTTTCAAATAAAAAACAGCTGAATATGCTTTGAGTGAGGCGTCGCAAAATCCGTGTAACTGGGCATCAATGATTAAATTATTTACAGACACCAGTCTTCTTTGAATTGCTATTTCCTTTAAAGTCTGTTTTTCAGCCTGGAAGGTTTTCCAGACACATAAGAGCTCTCCGGTTAAAGGTTCGTCCCAAGTTAATTTATTTTTCCATAGGCTTTGCATCAAAATTTTTAAGATGATTGTGGCAGGTGAAAGAAAGCCCAGGGGATCAAAAATCCTAGCTATGACAGAAAGCAGTTCTCTTTTTGAGGTAACTATCTCTGGAAATGAAATGTTCACCTGAAAAGTATCTTGCTGTGTATTCCAATACAGTCCTAAGACCTTCTGACATTGATTTTCTTCTATAGTAACATTGTGCTGCTGTGAGAGAGAGTCTTGGGAAAGATCTGATAGAACCTCTGAACAATTAGACGACCATTTTCTGAGATTGAAACCTCCTCGTTGCAAAAGTGATTTTAAGTTTGAAACTAGATTTTTGGCTTTGGGGATGGAATCTGTACCTGATAACAGATCATCAACATAAAATTCTTCCTTAAGAACTCTTGAAGCATCAGGAAAAGCTTTCTCTTCGTCCTTAGCGAGTTGTTGAAGTGTTTTTACAGCAAGATAGGGAGCACAGGCTGTCCTATAGGTGACAGTTAATAATCTGTATATCTGGATTTCTTCATCAGGTTTGAACCTCCAGAGTATTCGTTGGTAATCAGCATCCTCTTCATGAATACGAATTTGGCGAAACATTTTCTCGATGTCTGCAGTAAATGCCACTTTGAAAGTTCTAAATTTTAGTAATAGAGAAAATAATTCGGGCTGCAAACGAGGACCTGCATGCAATGCATTGTTGAGAGAATTCCTTGAAGAATCCTTAGCTGACGCATCGAAGACCACTCTTAGTTTGGTTGTGTTGCTGTCTTCTTTAATAACGAAATGATGAGGTAGATAAAATGTTGATTCCTTAATCAGTTCGTCGGAAGGAACCCTTTCCATGTGACCTAGTTGAAGATATTCCGACATGAAAGTTGTGTACTGATGCTCAAGTTCATTATTCTTACTTAGTTTTCTTTCAATGTAGTTGAATCTTTTACTTGCTTGAGTAGCTGAGTCACCAAATTCTATAGAATGTTTGAAAGGTGTTCTCACAATATAACGTCCAGATGGATCTCTAGCAACCGTTTTTTCGTAAAATGCTTCACAATCTGAATCATTCTTTGATTTCAGTTCAGCTTGAGGTAAAGATTCGAGCTCCCAGAATTTAGCCAATTGACAATCCAACAATGAGGTAAGATGACAGTTCACAAAGGAGTTTTCCTTATTGGAGTTTGAGAACACTCTTCCCGATAATAGCCAGCCTAGATAAGAATTGAGTGCAGCTGGAGTACCTTTCTTCCCTAAAATTGGTTCTCCAATTAGCAAGTCAGCGTATAAGTCGGCTCCTAACAGAATGTCTATTGGACCAGTTGCATGAAATGTTGGATCTGCAAGCATTAGACCATGCAGGTGTGGCCAGTTGCATGAAGAAAATGTGAAATTCGGTAAATCACTTGTTATGCAGTCTACAATCAAGGCTTTACAGCAAAAAACTTTCTCATTAAAATGTGGAGAAAAGACCAAAGATACTTCAGATAAAGAAGACTTTACTAGCGTATTATTAATTCCTGAATGATTTGTAACAGTCTTTGATAATTGCAGTCTTTTAACACAGTTTTTGCTCACTAGAGATTTCTGACTGCCGTTGTCAATCAGCGCTCGGCAATTAACGAAATGTCCCTTAGCATTTTTAACCTTTATTAAAGCTGTTGATAATAAAGTATTACTATCTACACTATTAGAATTTAGACAAGTTGTGCTAAGTTGAATGTTTTCCCTCACTGTAGGAACATTTTAAGAAATTGGCATTATCTAAATAAGAATTAGAATAGCAAACTGTATTGCTTACATTAGGTTCTTCAGAATTAGAATAAAATCTATGCAATGAAATATGATGTTTTCTATGACATGCCTTACAGGTGTTAGTAAAACGGCATTTATTTGCCATATGAAATTTTCTTAAACAATTTATACACAGCCTTTTAGATTTAATTACCTTCCACCTGTCATCAACAGACATCTTATTATACATGGGACAATTAACAATCGAATGATTTTCATTGCAAATATTGCATAAATTTTCGGTTTTGTTTACAACCACATTATTTACAAAAGCCTTTTTAGGAAGAACCCTTGGCTTGCATTCTGTTTGATTTGAAATACTTTTTGCTTGTTGCTCAAGAAATTTAGCCAATTCTAAAAATGTTGGAATATCTTGATTAGTTAAAGATAATTCCCATCTTTGCCTTAGTGTATCATCTAGTTTTCCCAAAATAAAATATATTAAAATAACATCTACCATAGGATTAACTTCTAACTTTAAAGTTGAAAGAATTCGAATAACTTCATTACACGTATCTAAAATTTCAAATATCGAAACCGCAGAATTAGACTTAATTGTCTTTAGATTAAATAGTTTTGAAAATTGCGCGAACGCTAATTCACGTTTATTATCATATCTCGCAACTAGAGTCTGCCAAGCGTGTTTATAATTTTCATCTGTGAGCGAAAATCCTGAAATAAGCTTGTGTACAGTACCCTTTAAACTAGCAAACAAATATTGAAATTTTTGAAGTTCTGTTAATTCTGGATTTTTATCTATGGAACTCAAAAACAATTCTTTAAATGACATCCAATTATTAAAATCTCCATAAAAACTCGGTAACTCGAATTTGGGCAACTTTAAACAAGATTCATTTAGTTTCGGTTTCGAATCATCTAGAGAAACGCCGCCATTATTAGTATTGTTTACTTTTGATTTCAATTCCGACATTTCCCGTGCAATATTAATTCGCAACGTATCAATATTAGATGCCAAATCATCAAATTCTTTCATATTGCTTGCCTCTTCCTCATTCTTGCAAGAAACGATAATTTCCGTATGAATCTCATTAAGCTCCACCCATATTTCATTCATTTGAGCCGAAAAAACATCTAATTCCGCTCTTTCTATTTCCCCAGACACAAATTTCGGTTTCAGAATATTATTTATACGCGCTACTTTACCTTTCAAAATACTACGTCTTTTCTTTAAAGTTTCCATTATAATTACAAAATACAATATTTAAGATCAAAGATTTATCGACGGACCGAAAAATAAAAACAAAAAACAGCATTAACTAGAGCAATATAAAATACTTTTATCTAGCTCTCTTAATTGAAATCGAAACTACAATTATAAACAATAGCTCAGAATTTTCACTCTGGTCTCGAAGGACCAAAAAATGGAATGAATCTTAAATAAATTATAAACTTATATAATGGAAAAATCATAAAAATTAAGTAGAATATCATTAAAATTATAGAAACTAATACAATGTGGGAAAATGAAAATTATGACAACTTAGCACAACAAATAAGTTTTCGAAATCTTACCGGATATATACTTTATTTCTTTGATTGATTATCAGAGCATGATTTATAGATAACACTGAAATATTTTTCATTGAATTATAAATGAGTAATTGAAATTTCAATGGCCATATTGCCAAACATAAATATTACTCATCTACCAACATAATGAATAAATCTAAACTGAAACTAAAAAAAAGGACGGAGAATAACAAAAACAAAATATTTCTTGATTAACAGTACCACTGGCGCCATCTGTTATTGAAATTATAAAAAGAGTCAAAACATCAGGGAAGGGAATTGAGCTTGGCTTACTCAAAATAGGATGGAAAGAACAGTTGCTAAAGTAAACAAATGCCACGTTTTAACAACCAATCGGGATCAAGCTGGTTACACTACGTCACTTGCAGGTATCCTATTGATGAAAATGCTTTCATATTAATGAAATCAGAAGTTTACCAGATTGTTGTAGGAAAAAAGATGTTGGAACTGACAAATCAGAAGAAAATGCCACCTTCTTCAAATGTTGAAATGAGGAATGCAATGAAAGTTTTGAAATGTTTAGTGCAATACGCCTTTAAAAAGCATTATGAGTCAGAGTGAACTGATGAGAGAAAATTGTTGACAGCAATTTTAAATAATGTATCATTTTTATATGTTAAAGTAAAAATGCTTTGCATAAATATAAAGTGAATTTTTTTCTTCAATTTATGTCATTTTGGTTTCCTTTTTATTGTTATCACTCTGTTAATGTTACTAAAATCGTCACAAATTTAATGCATTAGGCAGAGACTACTGTATATAGAATGCCACTTTGTTCCAATTATCTTGTCCTAAAGCTTTTATGGTATTTTTACAATTAATTAAATTTAGTGTTTATGTTATTATTATATTTAGTGTTTACCTCTTTCGAAATTTTTAACAGAAAGCAGAGCTGTTATTGAATCTGGTGTGTTGTGCTTACTTTTTTTATTCTTAACATTTGTGTTTATTTTTTTGTTTAACGTACCTAAAAACGATTTGATAGTTAATATAAAAATAAACAGCTTTTTTTAAATTGGTCTTTATGTATAAATTTAAAAAAAATTATATTTAGTGTAGATAAATATTTTTTGAAACAAAAAAAAATTAACATCCTTATTTTTAATGTTTGTTTGATAATTTATTGTTTGTTTTTTAATTATAACTAGTTTTATTTTTAACAAGTATTTTATCTACACTTTCTGCAGCTTTTTGAGATTTTTCTTTCATATCACGAGTAACATCATAGTTAAATATGTTCCCACTTTGCTTATTTGTACATTGCATGCAATGCCTTTATGCACATCTTAATAAACAGGAAGATTGCAAGCAAGGCCGGCACCAGTAGGGCGTCAGTCAATTGCCTCCTGTCGGACATCGCTTGCCTCCCTATCAGGACAAATGTAAAAATTGTTGGGAAAATGCTACTGTTTTGAAAAAAAATATAATTACATTCTTAAAAAAAATAAAAGCTATTTATTTATTTATATTTTTTGTAAATAAGAATAATTTAAAAACATTAACATGCGTTATCTTTTTACTGACACTTTATTACCACTTACTGCTCACTTTTCATCAGAAAATTCTGATAGACAAGTCTTTTGTTTGTCTCCATATGGAAAGTTGTTTAACACCCCTGAGGAATAGGGCGAGTCAAGAAGACTGTCCTACTCCATTGTCCTCTTATCACAATTTTTGAGACTGACTATAATGCACACTTTCTCCGCATTCAATAACGAAAAGTATTTTGTTAGACGTCACACCGTTAAACTCCAAGAATTCTGTCTTTAAATTATTTAGAAGCAGTGAAGGAGTAAGTTTGTTCTGTCAATCTTTTTCTTTTTTTAATTTGCTCTTAAATAGTGTATGTATACTAATAAATTCAATTGTAATTGCTCATATATGAATAAAAATATTAAAATAGAGTTGTAAATGAATCTGCACATTGTGGTATCAAAATTAGTGATTTTAGTTTCTTAGAAACACATTTGAAAAAAATTATGTGAAAAAAAATCTAAAGTATAAAATGTATTTTAATTCAAATATTTTGAATTAATTTATTTGAGCTCCCCTATCGGGGTGGCTTGATCCCCTGTCTGGCAAAGTCTGGTGCCATGCTTGACTGCAGCTTACATATCTCATTTTAAATTGATTAAACTTCAGTATTTTTTTATCTGAATGTGTCACAATGTCTGACAATTTTAAAAGAAATGTCTTAAATTTTAACAAATGCAACAAAAATTTATTATTCATCTGTTTTAACACTTTCTGTCTTTTTATATTTTGTGTAACGTCTTACTATTTACAGAGATCAGCAAAGCAAGTCCGAAGAAAAAGAAAGGAAGATGTGTGTCAGGTTGCGGCTCTTGACTTGCAGAGGGAGAACAGTTACCTCTTGAATTGCTTTTATTTTGTTGCGAGAGTTACGGGTTTCATTTTAAAAAAATTCATTTATCCTACTTAATAAATATGGTTTACATTTCTTTCTATGCATTATTTATGTATTTTTTTTATTAGTAGTAAGGTGAACTTAGTTATTAATTTCGCACAATATTTTTAGTTTTGTTCTTGTACAGTATTTTTTTTTACAATATTTTAAGCCAATAAAAACTACTTATTTATGGATATTAATGTAATTATATTTAACAATATTTGCTTTTGATATGTATTTTTAATACTAGTAAAAATATGAAATCATAAAACTTCACTTATTTTTCATTAGGAATCATCATAACCATTAAGAATTAAATCAGCCTTAAAGCTTCATCTTTAAATAAACTAGTGTTAGATTATTTTAATCCGTCCTTTACTATATTGTGATTAATTACAGCTTTAGTAATTTCTTGTTTTTCCTCAATTAAATATAGATTTTCACCCCCTGATTTTAATATATATTTTTTTAAATTTTAATCATATGAGCATTTTTAGAAATAGTGTCAATTAATTGTCTTCAAGTTTTTATGTTATCTACAAGCAAAATGACATATGCATAGCTGCCAACTCTACTGGATTTCCCAGTAGACTACTGTATTTTTCCAGTTTCTCCTGGTCTACTGATTTCATTGAATTTCTTCTGATTTTTGTGCGTTTTAGAAAATTCCCTTAAATTGAGTAAGTTATCTAAAAAATCCCTATTGAAATAGAATTTTTAAACAGATTATTGCTTAAATATTTAAATAAGTATTACTAATATGTAATGAAGTAAACCTCATTTATAGAAATCAGTTCAAAACTTTTGTTGTTTTTAAATATACAGTTTATTTTAATAGTAAAATCTCTTTCTTTTAAATAATTTAAAAAAAATCTTTTAACTATCTTTGATGAATTAAATGCCTAATAATATTCAAAATTATGAGTATACATAATGCATAACATTTCAAGTATGTTTAATGTCAATTATAGTTGGAAAATATTGCAGTATTTCTATTTTGATGATTTTAAAAATCCCTAAAATTCCCTACGTGTAAAATATTTAGTAAATTATGCAACGATTATCATGAAGTTTATATTATTTCATAAAATCTGCTGGATTTTTTCCTGTTCATGTTGGCAGCTATGTATATGTTGTTGAAGTTGACCTCCTAATTATAGCTTACAGGAAAACAAGGCTTGTAGTTTCTTATCCAACTCACCTTAGTTTTATAAAAATGCAAGAGAAAAATTTTTCTTTCAATCAGACAAAAAGTATAAATAAAATTATGCAACATTTTTGAAAGGATTGAGGTGCATAATGGGGATGCACAGTCCTCATAAAATTACCTGTAAATTGTAGGCATAATTACTTTTTAAAAAAGTAAAGCACTTGGACATAATGCTCCACTTGCACATCAAAAGTTCGGACCAGACATTTAAAATCCTAAACTAGTGAGAGAAGTTTGAATTTTTTTCAGTTTTAAAAACCATTTTCACAATGTGATATTTAAACAGAATTTGTAGCCTTTACTTCGTTTTATATGTACACAGTTTTTTTTTTCTTTTTTCAAAAGAAAATAGCCATGTCCCACAAAAAGGTAAGGGCTCAAAAGGGAGAATTTAGTGTTAGTGACCCAAGAAAATTATATTTTCATGTAATTTTACTTGATTTTTGAAGTAAAATTATGCAATTAAAGCATGTAATTTTTATTTCAATTTACTTATTCTATAAATTTTAATGAACAATTTTATAATTTACAAATTGTCTTTTTTTTTTTAAAAGAAAAAAAATTATTTTTTGTAGTCACTGATACAAAAACAACACCATATTTGAAAATGCCCATATATATTAAGTGCTTTCATTACTTGATTGGTCTCTACACTTTTTTTTTTAAATGTTTACCAGTTGTTTTTATTATATATGTATTTGTTTACAGTATTTTTTAATATCATTTTTCCCAGAAGTTTCAACCTCTAAAAAAAACCCTTCTTAACCCATACATTATTTCACTACTTTTGTTGCATCTACATTGAAACCTACTTAGAGCTAAAAAAAAATTGCCTTATTTTTTTATACTTTGTATAAAAGTGTATTGTGCTATATACCATCTTTTATCTATACCATCTTTTATCTATATGATATATATACCATCTTTTATATATATTATGTGCTGTATATCTTTTATTCATAATAAGTAGTAAGCAATTAATTCCATGTGTGCATATAAACTTCCAGTATTTCTTTATTATATAATTACTTAAATATTCCATCATTTTATGTATTATCTGAATTTTAAGTTTAAAAAGTGTTTTGCTAAGACCAAATATACAATTGTTATAAATACAATACAATTGTTAAAATAAAATGACCAAATTTTAAAATTCATTTATGAAATCTCATTGTATTTTTATTTCTTATATTATTTGAATATTAACTTACATGCCAATTTTTTATTATTGCATTATTGAAATTACTTTAGACAATGGCATTATAAATTTTTTTTCAGTGGCTATTGTGTCCTCAAATATTTATGCATTTATTTGAATATAACATTTGTTGTCAGGTTGTATCACATTAATTAATGTTAGGATATTAATGTTCAGTTATATTAAAAATGTTATTTGATTTCCACATTTTTCTGTTATGGTACAAGTTTAAATAATTTTATTGTAATAAGCTTTTTTTACTATGGTCAATCAACAGTGGTTTTTGTATGTAAAAAGATGTTTGCTGTAAATTAAATGTACAATTGTAGCTTCCAAAATTTTGGAGTAAGCTAAACAACTTGTGCCTGGTAGCAGAAACCCTACTGCACTGCAGAGGGCATTGCAAAATATTACAACATCTGCAGATTAAATTTCCCTTTGAAGTAAAAAGATTTTTTCCCCACAATATTATCATCTACAAGTTCGTACTTTTTATAAATATTTTTTTCTTCTGATTTCTTTATTGTACTTAATGTATGCACCTGTTTGTTCTCATATTGAGCAGAGCTATTTATTTTTAATTACTACCCTTCCTTTTAGAGCATTTCTAAACTTTCTTCTCATCAAATTTATAAAGCTGAATTGACATAAGACTTGACGCATAGGGGGGGGACTTATTTTTTTAGCAGGATTAAAGACTTTCCCCATATAGCATAGGTATTTATTCCTTTTTTTGAATTATCAATTACAACAACATAATGTTTTTGTTAATTATTTTTAAGTGCCTCGTGTTTCCAAATTTTGCTGTATTGTACACATTAAGCTAAATTTTAACAGTAATCTGTCGTTGACGTTGCAGATAAATTTGAATTTATCAAGATAGTGCTGTAGTTTGAGGCCCTAAATTCTGTTGCCAGGAACTTATGTAACTTGGAATCTATGTATGAGATTTTATCCACTGTTATATTTTCATACGCTCCTAAGTTTTATTTAATTCAAACTTTTTTAACTGAATAAATAGTTTTAATGAGATAAATGTGTATATTTTAAAACTTAAATAGGCACATAGAATTAAGTGCTTGAAATTTTTTGATATAAATAAAGGTTGGAGGCTTATAATATGGGTATCAAACTTAAACTACATCATTTTTTTAATTGTTAAATGTCAGTAATATAAGGTAATTGTCAGTTCAAAATTCCTATATACTATTTAGTAAATGTTTAGTGGGAATCAATCATACAATTCTATAAATGATATATTGTGTGCCTGTATGTATATATATATACCACTTATTTTCATTTTACTGCGATTGTCGCCACTATTATGTATGTCTTTCTTCTGATCACAATTATATTGATAATTTGTAATTATTTAACTATCTCTCTTATTTTATGCATAATTTATTATGTAATGGAACTACATACAATAACTTAGATGCTTTAAAATTTGATATTCTTCAAAGTCATCAACCCCCATTTAAAAATATACAAGAATTCGCCTTTTTTTCTGTTGATTTGTGTTGTTCTTTTCCTTCAGGAATGAAATTAATTTTCTGCTTCACAATCTTTCTTACCTTAACCAACATCACCCTTTACTTATCAGCACAATTTAGAACTTAGTAAATCTCCCATGGCATTAATTTTTTAATAATTTGTCTGAAGAATTAAAACGATTACATTTTTCACATTTTTTATCCACTGTAACTTAAGCATACAAAAAAGTCTGGCTCAATAGTCATAATTCAATTATATTATTATGCATTATTTCACATGGTTAAACATAACTTTAAAAAAAATTATAAGAAATCGTTATTTCATTTATCATTTCAATTTTATAAAAAAAATATGTTTACAAAAAGAGATTGATTTGAATGTTAGAATCTGTTTGTATAATAATAAAAAGGAATTCTGAAACTCTGTAGTATTTTAAAAAATTAAGAGCTTTCATTTTATATCATTATTTTAATAGTAGTTTAAAAGTTTGTATTGATAAGTGATTGTGTAAAAAATAAGACTTATAAATTATTCTAACTTTATGTAGAAGACAGATTTTCAATTTAAGCTTCTGGGCTGATCATATACTTATAAATTGAAATGTAAATCAGTATTATTTTCGTTTCATATTTGTATTTTCGAATCTACTTAATTTATTTTATTATCTCTTATTTTATGTCATACAATTTTTAGGCATTTAAATGCATTTCTCAGTGATTACATTCTTGAAAGAAAATATTTTTCTAGTCAATGCATTTCATATATATTTTAGAAAATATTTTTCATATTTGTTTTATAAAGATTTATTGAATCAAAATTCAAATGTAATATTTATCATGCTTTATATGAATATACTAGTCTCTTTCGTAGTTAGAACTATTTTTGAATAATTATTGCAATGTCACTTTCCCACTATATATTCATATTTCTACTGTTGCAATATTTTTTATACAGTTACACTTATTCTGTGTACTATAGTTATAATATTACTTTTTTTTAAATCTTTTTTACATGTCTATTCCCTTATTGTTATCACATGAATGATGTTTATGAAAGTAGTGTTGTGATTTTGAAAACAAAATAAAATTTTTATAGATATTTATAAAAATTATTTCTCACTTTTTACAAAACTTTTTATGTCAGGTAACATAAGGTTATTGCGTTCACCTATCTAAACTCATTCTTTCGTGATTTATTGTAGCCATTTTGTTGTTGTTGACCATTAAAGCAGAGGGGTCGCGAGTTCTTGTTTTCCAGTTGCGCCATCTATGTCCAAGAATTTGACTTCTGCCACACCCATACATCACACCTGTTTATAGTGTGGACCCATTCATACATCTATTCCTTCATCACAAATTGTAATTTTGACATGAACCAGAGAATGATCAATCTCCAATGAAGTTATGAGAACATGGAGGACTTTGTGATCCGACAGATTTAACGTGCACCCGTCACCATTTACTACACAAGGAGTCGTCCAGTAGCCTGAAAACCAGGCTATCCTGGCTTTTATAGCCATTTTGGGCATTTAACGATAAAAAATATGAAAATTTCTTGATCTATTTTCAGAAATATGAAGCCAATATTTTAATATGAAACAAGTTTCAAACAAATAACCCTTGGCTAAAAGATATTAAAAAAATCGCAATATGATTATTGTTTCATTTGTGCTACATATGCTCATGCTTTTTAGGCTTAATAATATTTAAAAACTCATATAAAAAAAAAATCCAAATTTGGATATTTTCAAAAATATGACTCCCATATTGACAAGTAAGTAACAAATAAGTCCCATGTTGCAAAAATTATCAACATAATGTCTAACTTTACGTTATTACTACCTAAGTCAGCAAAAATTTAAACAAATCTCAAAATGCCCAACCTTACATGGCATGATATATGCTTTTGACTTTGCATATTTTAGAAAAAATAAGAATTTAAAAAAAAAAAAATTTATAAATATATCTAGACATAAATGGATATTTTTGAAAATATGACACCCATATAATGAAATTTAAATTAATTCCATACAGCAAAGAACTATAAAAATATTCCAAAATGTTCATCCTTACATTAGCAGGGTATATGCTTTTGGCTTCGTGTACTCTGGACAAAATAAGAAAATTTTAAAGAATTCCATTATTGTTTCTAGTCATAAATGGATATTTAAAGAAAATTACAGCCACCTAATATGAAACTAGCTGTAAATGAGTCTCACAGAGTAAAGAATTATGAGGAAAAAAAATCAAAAAATGCCCATCCTTACATTAACAAGATAGATGCTAATGTAAGGTTGAAAATTTTTGAAATTATCTGTTAATATTTCTAGACATAAATGGGTATTTTATGAAACTTGTTTTAAATAAATAATACACGGCAAAAAATTATTTTTAAAAAAAGTCCAAAATGGCTAATTTTACGTTTACAAGATATGGGCGTTTGACTTAGAGTACTTTGGACAAAAAAAGAATTTTTAAACATTTATAGAGGCATGATAGGATGTTTTAAGAAAATATGTCACTTATACTTTAAGATGAAACTAGTTTTAAATGAATATCACGTCGCAAAAAGTATGAAAAATTAAAATTTGTCATCCTAACGTTAGAACTAAGGTAGTAGCCAGAAGGGGGGCAATTGTCCCGCACCTTTTTGCCCCCTATCGGGATGAACTTAAAAATCGTGGGTAAAAAGCTACTGCCTTGCAATAAAATATATATATTCTTTAAAAATCTAGGGTTATTTTATTTTTGTAAATGAGAATAATTTAAAAACGAGAATATGTTCTTTTACTTACCCTTTACCTCCAATTTCCTGTTGAGATATCTTTTTCTCAGAAAAGTTTGAGGGTCAAGTCAATAAATGTTTCAGATCGTGTTCATATGGAAAATTATTCAACACCCCTGATGGATGAGGGGATGCAAAAAGACTGCTGTAACTCCTACTCCATGGTCCTCTCGTGACGATACTTTTTGAGACTGCATGCACACTTTTACCGCATTCAATAAAGAAAAGAATTTTGTAAAATGTCGCCCCGCTTAATGTTAAGGAATTATATTCTTAAGTTATTTGGAAGAAATAAAGTAATAAGTTTGTTTTATTATTATTTTTTTTAATTGCTCTTAAATAGTGTGTATGTTATTGTGAATGAGCGAAATTGACGATTGTTGGCTTCCACCGGTGAATGTTGACAATCACATAGTTGCTTTGGTAAGTCCCGGATAGTTGCCCGGTATGCCGTACATCAATTTTTTTAAGCATGAATGTACTGAATGTCGTGCTTCACCTTACAGGTCTTGGTAAAAAGTTAAAAATGACCCTACTGAATAATAATGTAGGATATAATTGAGAAAAATCGAGTTATCTGTATCATATGAAACATATGGAGATGTAGCTGAAGTGGATTTAAATCAGTTACAAATGATACAATTCAACGATTAAAAATTAGAAAATTGTTTCTTAATTTTTAACATGACTAAATTTTATATGCTGAATTTTTACAAATTGGACAACAACTTATTCTACAAATTGGAAATTATAATGGCATAATTCCTGTTTTTTTAAATATAACTTTTAAAAATGTAACTCCATGCAACTTAAATCGTTGGTATTGTTTTCCACTATGCGTTCAGCATATCTTCAAGGAACCCAAACTTTAAATAATGGCGGAAATGCGATTTTTACTGAAAAATATGTAGCATAGTGGGAAATAAACTCATAAATGCGATAATAGGATTTTTTTAATAAAAAATTTCAATTCATTATTATTGTACAAAAAAATTACAAATTTTAATTTCTTAGTACTGATCGTAGGATAATTGTATAATGTATTTCTTCAAATTTTAATTATGAAACACAACCCATTGGATGCAATTTAGGATATCTATGTACCGCGAAACTGTCCAAAAGGTTACTAATTGTGTGTTGTTGTTTTTCATATATATAATTTTTTTATTGCTATTCAAAATTTTCACCAGCGAGAACAGATCCAACTACATTGATAAATGTTTTTAAATAGGAAAACAAATCGTATTTATATTTTAAGTGACAAAATTATACCAAAAAATATATTTTAAGTAACAAAATTATACCAAATGTTTGCCCAATTTATTAGAAGCCTGAGATCTCATAGAATGGATGTGACCGGTTCTTCCTCCGATCGAAAAAGCCATATTGTCCACAGTCCATTCAAAAGAAATAATGGAAATTTTGGACAAAGCCCTACATACAACCACTTAAAAGGGAACAACACAGAAGTCTTTAAAGAAGAAAGATTTTTTAATGAATTTTAGAATGACTGTGATAAACTTAATACATTTTTTTTTTCAATATATTGTACAGTGGGCGAAATAAATCGGACCATCCTGAATAACTTTTGATCGAAGGGCTCAGTCTTAATGGTTGGAGGGGGTGATCTCAATCATTTGAATTAATTAGTGAAGACGATATTTTAAGTTGCGAAATTAGACTCAAAAACGTACTTTATCTGCATGAAAATATCTTCATTTTATGATGGATTTGGATTACTGACCCTCCAAACTATAGGGGATTTTTAAAATTTATTTCTCAGGAACTATTCGACCGATTCCGCTCAAAAAGAAAAATTCCGACCGAAAAGAAAAGATTCCGTTCTTTAAAGTGATCTAAGAAATTGTATACCTTACAATTCCAAAACTTTTCAACTATTATTAAATAAAATTGTGAAATTAATATTTAATTAAAAAATAATATTTAATAAATTAAATATTTAATAAAAGGGATTTTCAGGATTATTATCAGGAAAAACTATAAATATTTAATATTTTGAAACGGAATTATTTTGCATAGAATTATCTAAATATTTTTCAGTACGCTTAAAAAGTTCTCAAGAAATGGTAAAGTAAGGTTAACATGAAGGGGGCCAAACTATAAGGGCTATATTTCACACATTATAGTGATTTCATGGGTCAGAAATCGGAATCCATCATAAAAAAAGGTATGTTTATTCAGAGAAGAAACGTTTTTGTGTCTGTTTTCGTAACTTTCAAAATCGGATGCACTAATTATTTAACATATTTAAAGTCACCCTCTTAAACCATTAACATGGAATCCTGAAAATCCGATCGTTAGATCAGAAGTTATTGAGGATGGTCCTTTTTATTGTACACATACAAATTTTAACCTACCAAAATGAATTTTTATAGACAAATCAGGGGCCATACAAAGGCCCATAATAGGCTCCATTAGGTAACCGCTTTAAAGTTCTTTAAGCTTAATATTCGCGACAGCAGTGTGTGAGGCATAGTGTCGTTAGAAGCGCGACGGGCTTGTAAGCAAAGGGTCTGGGGTTCGATACTGGCCGAGGATTAAATTTTATAACTGCGATACTGGTCAAATGTTAATTTTTATTTATTTATTCCATATTATACTTTTGACATTTTTTTCAATATTTTAACGTGCATGAAGTGTTCAATATATAAAAATTATTATTTTTCTTTGGGAAAAAGCGAATAATTGCCAAAAAACGGATAAATTTCGGCTTCGAAGACACGCAGACGAATCACCCCGTATCTTCCTTTAATATTAACTTATAATTTTCAAACTCAGCAAGAGATTGGAGTTCAATATACTAAACAATCGTACCAAAGGGAATTTTAATAGGCAAATCAGGAGGCATACAATGGCCCATAATAGGAACCATTAGGTAACCGCTTTAAAGTTCTTTAAGCTCAATATTCGCGGCAGCAGCGTGTGAGGCATAGCGTGGATAGAAGCGCGATTGGGTAGTAAGCAAAGGGTCTGGGATCGAGGATTAATTTTTAAAATTGCGATACCGGTCACGGGTTAATTTTTATTTATTTGTTCTATAAAATACTTTTATGAGATCTTTTTCAATATTTTAACGTGAATGACAACCGGTCAAACAATTCAAAACGGTCAAACAATTTCATTTCAAAAGCCCTCTCATGGTCAGCTATGTAATTGAACTTTGGGCCACCCCCCTGCTCCCTCTAATTCACCTATTAAAATTTTCTGGTATTCTCTGGAAAATTTTCTGGTAAAAACTCTGAACAAAAGACCCCTACTTAGGGTCCAAGTTTGAAAAATATTACATTATATTAAAAGGAGTTAGACGGCTTCCAAATTCGAAACGCACCCCACCTTTTTATTTGTTTTTTAATTTTTTATTATTATTCCAATATGTGTCGATTAACAAAAAAAGATGCACGATTTTAATCATAGAACACCTTACGCATGATAAACTTTCAAATATATTGTAAAAATAATTTATAATAATAGAAAAAACCCTATTTTCCTGGATTTTTCCAGTTTTCACCAAATATTTGAAATTTTCCTGATTTAAAAAAATTATTTCCTACGTGTTGGACCCTCAAAAATACAGAAAAGCACAATAAAATAATAATATAATGCAAAATAAGCGGAATTTTTTTTTTTTTTTTTAAAGTTGATGCAGCAGGGATTCGAACCCCTGCCCTCTCATTCCTGCCGTGAATTACTAGTCCAGCGTCTTGACCACCGGACCACTTGAACACAGGAAGTCTGCCACAATTTCACTTCAAAATCCCTCTCAAGGTCAGCTGTGCAATTGACCTTTGGGGACCCCCCCTGCTCCGCCTAATTCACCTATAAAAATTTCCTCGTACTGTATTGTTAGGACCATGGACCTCTACTTAGTGTCCGAGTTTGAAAATTATAACTTTATATTAAAAGGAGTTAGATGGCTTCGAAATTCGAACCGCACCACACCTTTTTTTTTAATTTTTCATTTTTTTTTATTATTAATCCATTTTCTGTTGTTTTACAAAGAAAGATGCACGATTTTACTCATAGATCACCTTACGCATGATAAACGTTCAAGTATATTGTAAAAATAATTTAAAACAGTGGGAAAAAAACATAAATTTCCTGGATTTGTCCTGTTTTTACCCATTATTCTCTGTTTTCCCTATTTAAAAAATTTATTTCGTACATGTAGGACCCACTAAAATACAGAAAAACACAATAAAAAAATAATATAATGCAAAATAAGCAAAAGAAAAATTTTTGAGAAGTTGCCGCAGCAGGGATTCGAACCCCTGCCCTCTCATCCCTGCCGTGAATTACTAGTCCAGCGTCTTGACCACCGGACCACTTGAACACAGGAAGTCTGCCACAATTTCACTTCAAAATCCCTCTCAAGGTCAGCTGTGCAATTGACCTTTGGGGACCCCCCCTGCTCCGCCTAATTCACCTATAAAAATTTCCTCGAACTGTATTGTTAGGACCATGGACCTCTACTTAGTGTCCGAGTTTGAAAATTATAACTTTATATTAAAAGGAGTTAGATGGCTTCGAAATTCGAACCGCACCACACCTTTTTATTTTATTTTTCATTTTTTTTATTATTAATCCATTTTCTGTTGTTTTACAAAGAAAGATGCACGATTTTACTCATAGATCACCTTACGCATGATAAACGTTCAAGTGTATTGTAAAAATAATTTAAAACAGTGGAAAAAAACCCAAATTTCCTGGATTTGTCCTGTTTTAACCCATTATTCGCTGTTTTCCATATTTAAAAAAATTAATTCGTACATGTAGGACCCACTGAAATACAGAAAAACACAATAAAAAAATAATATAATGCAGAATAAGCAAAAGAAAATTTTTTGAGAAGTTGCCGCAGCAGGGATTCTAACCCCTGCCCTCTCATCCCTGCCGTGAATTACTAGTCCAGCGTCTTGACCACCGAACCACTTGAACACAGGAAGTCTGCCACAATTTCACTTCAAAATCCCTCTCAAGGTCAGCTGTGCAATTGACCTTGGGGGACCCCCCTGCTCCGCCTAATTCACTTATAAAAATTTCCTCGTACTGTATTGTTAGGACCATGGACCTCTACTTAGTGTCCGAGTTTGAAAATTATAACTTTATATTAAAAGGAGTTAGATGGCTTCGAAATTCGAACCGCACCACACCTTTTTATTTTATTTTTCATTTTTTTTTATTAATCCATTTTCTGTTGTTTTACAAAGAAAGATGCACGATTTTACTCATAGATCACCTTACGCATGATAAACGTTCAAGTATATTGTAAAAATAATTTAAATCAGTGGGAAAAAAACCCAAATTTCCTGGATTTGTCCTGTTTTTACCCATTATTCTCTGTTTTCCCTATTTAAAAATATTATTTCGTACATGTAGGACCCACTAAAATACAGAAAAACACAATAAAAAAATAATATAATGCAAAATTAGCAAAAGAAAAATTTTTGATAAGTTGCCGCAGCAGGGATTCGAACCCCTGCCCTCTCATCCCTGCCGTGAATTACTAGTCCAGCGTCTTGACCACCGGACCACTTGAACACAGGAAGTCTGCCACAATTTCACTTCAAAATCCCTCTCAAGGTCAGCTGTGCAATTGACCTTTGGGGACCTCCCCTGCTCCGCCTAATTCACCTATAAAAATTTCCTCGTACTGCATTGTTAGGACCATGGACCTCTACTTAGTGTCCGAGTTTGAAAATTATAACTTTATATTAAAAGGAGTTAGATGGCTTCGAAATTCGAACCGCACCACACCTTTTTATTTTATTTTTCATTTTTTTTATTATTAATCCATTTTCTGTTGTTTTACAAAGAAAGATGCACGATTTTACTCATAGATCACCTTACGCATGATAAACGTTCAAGTATATTGTAAAAATAATTTAAATCAGTGGGAAAAAAACCCAAATTTCCTGGATTTGTCCTGTTTTTACCCATTATTCTCTGTTTTCCCTATTTAAAAATATTATTTCGTACATGTAGGACCCACTAAAATACAGAAAAACACAATAAAAAAATAATATAATGCAAAATTAGCAAAAGAAAATTTTTTGAGAAGTTGCCGCAGCAGGGATTCGAACCCCTGCCCTCTCATCCCTGCCGTGAATTACTAGTCCAGCGTCTTGACCACCGGACCACTTGAACACAGGAAGTCTGCCACAATTTCACTTCAAAATCCCTCTCAAGGTCAGCTGTGCAATTGACCTTTGGGGACCTCCCCTGCTCCGCCTAATTCACCTATAAAAATTTCCTCGTACTGCATTTTTAGGACCATGGACCTCTACTTAGTGTCCGAGTTTGAAAATTATAACTTTATATTAAAAGGAGTTAGATGGCTTCGAAATTCGAACCGCACCACACCTTTTTATTTTATTTTTCATTTTTTTTATTATTAATCCATTTTCTGTTGTTTTACAAAGAAAGATGCACGATTTTACTCATAGATCACCTTACGCATGATAAACGTTCAAGTATATTGTAAAAATAATTTAAATCAGTGGGAAAAAAACCCAAATTTCCTGGATTTGTCCTGTTTTTACCCATTATTCTCTGTTTTCCCTATTTAAAAATATTATTTCGTACATGTAGGACCCACTAAAATACAGAAAAACACAATAAAAAAATAATATAATGCAAAATTAGCAAAAGAAAAATTTTTGAGAAGTTGCCGCAGCAGGGATTCGAACCCCTGCCCTCTCATCCCTGCCGTGAATTACTAGTCCAGCGTCTTGACCACCGGACCACTTGAACACAGGAAGTCTGCCACAATTTCACTTCAAAATCCCTCTCAAGGTCAGCTGTGCAATTGACCTTTGGGGACCTCCCCTGCTCCGCCTAATTCACCTATAAAAATTTCCTCGTACTGCATTGTTAGGACCATGGACCTCTACTTAGTGTCCGAGTTTGAAAATTATAACTTTATATTAAAAGGAGTTAGATGGCTTCGAAATTCGAACCGCACCACACCTTTTTATTTTATTTTTCATTTTTTTTATTATTAATCCATTTTCTGTTGTTTTACAAAGAAAGATGCACGATTTTACTCATAGATCACCTTACGCATGATAAACGTTCAAGTATATTGTAAAAATAATTTAAAACAGTGGGAAAAAAACCCAAATTTCCTGGATTTGTCCTGTTTTTACCCATTATTCTCTGTTTTCCCTATTTAAAAATATTATTTCGTACATGTAGGACCCACTAAAATACAGAAAAACACAATAAAAAAATAATATAATGCAAAATAAGCAAAAGAAAAATTTTTGAGAAGTTGCCGCAGCAGGGATTCGAACCCCTGCCCTCTCATTCCTGCCGTGAATTACTAGTCCAGCGTCTTGACCACCGGACCACTTGAACACAGGAAGTCTGCCACAATTTCACTTCAAAATCCCTCTCAAGGTCAGCTGTGCAATTGACCTTTGGGGACCCCCCCTGCTCCTCCTAATTCACCTATAAAAATTTCCTCGTACTGTATTGTTAGGACCATGGACCTCTACTTAGTGTCCGAGTTTGAAAATTATAACTTTATATTAAAAGGAGTTAGATGGCTTCGAAATTCGAACCGCACCACACCTTTTTATTTCATTTTTCATTTTTTTTATTATTAATCCATTTTCTGTTGTTTTACAAAGAAAGATGCACGATTTTACTCATAGATCACCTTACGCATGATAAACGTTCAAGTATATTGTAAAAATAATTTAAAACAGTGGGAAAAAAACCCAAATTTCCAGGATTTTTCCTGTTTTTACCCATTATTCGCTGTTTTCCCTATTTAAAAAAATTATTTCCTACATGTAGGACCCACTAAAATACAGAAAAACACAATAAAAAAATAATATAATGCAAAATAAGCAAAAGAAAATTTTTTGAGAAGTTACCGCAGCAGGGATTCGAACCCCTGCCCTCTCATCCCTGCCGTGAATTACTAGTCCAGCGTCTTGACCACCGGACCACTTGAACACAAGAAGTCTGCCACAATTTCACTTCAAAATCCCTCTCAAGGTCAGCAGTGTAATTGACTTTTGGGGACCCCCCCTGCTCCGCCTAATTCACCTATAATAATTTCCTCCTACTGTATTGTTAGGACCATGGACCTCTATTTAGTGTCCGAGTTTGAAAATTATAACTTTATATTAAAAGGAGTTAGATGGCTTCGAAATTCGAACCGCACCACACCTTTTTATTTCATTTTTCATTTTTTTTAATTATTAATCCATTTTCTGTTGTTTTACAAAGAAAGATGCACGATTTTACTCATAGATCACCTTATGCATGATAAACGTTCAAGTATATTGTAAAAATAATTTAAAACAATTGGAAAAAAACCCAAATTTCTTGGATTTTTCCTGTTTTTACCCATTATTCGCTGTTTTCCCTATTTAAAAAAATTATTTCGTACATGTAGGACCCACTAAAATACAGAAAAACACAATAAAAAAATAATATAATGCAAAATAAGCAAAAGAAAAATTTTTGAGAAGTTACCGCAGCAGGGATTCGAACCCCTGCCCTCTCATCCCTGCCGTGAATTACTAGTCCAGCGTCTTGACCACCGGACCACTTGAACACAGGAAGTCTGCCACAATTTCACTTCAAAATCCCTCTCAAGGTCAGCTGTGCAATTGACCTTTGGGGACCCCCCCTGCTCCGCCTAATTCACCTATAAAAATTTCCTCGTACTGTATTGTTAGGACCATGGACCTCTACTTAGTGTCCGAGTTTGAAAATTATAACTTTATATTAAAAGGAGTTGGATGGCTTCGAAATTCGAACCGCAGCACACCTTTTTATTTCATTTTTCATTTTTTTTATTATTAATCCATTTTCTGTTGTTTTACAAAGAAAGATGCACGATTTTACTCATAGATCACCTTATGCATGATAAACGTTCAAGTATATTGTAAAAATAATTTAAAACAATTGGAAAAAAACCCAAATTTCTTGGATTTTTCCTGTTTTTACCCATTATTCGCTGTTTTCCCTATTTAAAAAAATTATTTCCTACATGTAGGACCCACTAAAATACAGAAAAACACAATAAAAAAATAATATAATGCAAAATAAGCAAAAGAAAAATTTTTGAGAAGTTGCCACAGCAGGGATTCGAACCCCTGCTCTCTCATCCCTGCCGTGAATTACTAGTCCAGCGTCTTGACCACCGGACCACTTGAACACAGGAAGTGTGCCACAATTTCACTTCAAAATCCCTCTCAAGGTCAGCAGTGCAATTGACGTTTGGGGACCCCCCCCCCCTGCTCCGCCTAATTCACCTATAAAAATTTCCTCGTACTGTATTGTTAGGACCATGGACCTCTACTTAGTGTCCGAGTTTGAAAAATATAACTTTATATTAAAAGGAGTTAGATGGTTCGAAATTCGAACCGCACCACACCTTTTTATTTTATTTTTCATTTTTTTTATTATTAATCCATTTTCTGTTGTTTTACAAAGAAAGATGCACGATTTTACTCATAGATCACTTTACGCATGATAAACGTTCAAGTATATTGTAAAAATAATTTAAAACAGTGGGGAAAAACCCAAATTTCCTGGATTTTTCCTGTTTTTACCCATTATTCTCTGTTTTCCCTATTTAAAAAAATTATTTCGTACATGTAGGACCCACTAAAATACAGAAAAACACAATAAAAAAATAATATAATGCAAAATAAGCAAAAGAAAAAATTTTGAGAAGTTGCCGCAGCAGGGATTCGAACCCCTTCCCTCTCATCCCTGCCGTGAATTACTAGTCCAGCGTCTTGACCACCGGACCACTTGAACACAGGAAGTCTGCCTCAATTTCACTTCAAAATCCCTCTCAAGGTCAGCTGTGCAATTGACCTTTGGGGACCCCCCCTGCTCCGCCTAATTCACTTATAAAAATTTCCTCGTACTGTATTGTTAGGACCATGGACCTCTACTTAGTGTCCGAGTTTGAAAATTATAACTTTATATTAAAAGGAGTTAGATGGCTTCGAAATTCGAACCGCACCACACCTTTTTATTTTATTTTTCATTTTTTTTATTATTAATCCATTTTCCGTTGTTTTACAAAGAAAGATGCACGATTTTACTCATAGATCACCTTACGCATGATAAGCGTTCAAGTATATTGTAAAAATAATTTAAAACAGTGGGAAAAAAACCCAAATTTCCTGGATTTTTCCTGTTTTTACCCATTATTCTCTGTTTTCCCTATTTAAAAAATTATTTCGTACATGTAGGACCCACTAAAATACAGAAAAACACAATAAAAAAATAATATAATGCAAAATAAGCAAAAGAATATTTTTGAGAAGTTGCCGCAGCAGGGATTCGAACCCCTTCCCTCTCATCCCTGCCGTGAATTACTAGTCCAGCGTCTTGACCACCGGACCACTTGAACACAGGAAGTCTGCCACAATTTCACTTCAAAATCCCTCTCAAGGTCAGCTGTGCAATTGACCTTTGGGGACCCCCCCTGCTCCGCCTAATTCACTTATAAAAATTTCCTCGTACTGTATTGTTAGGACCATGGACCTCTACTTAGTGTCCGAGTTTGAAAAATATAACTTTATATTAAAATGAGTTAGATGGCTTCGAAATTCGAACCGCACCACACCTTTTTATTTTATTTTTCATTTTTTTTATTATTAATCCATTTTCTGTTGTTTTACAAAGAAAGATGCACGATTTTACTCATAGATCACCTTACGCATGATAAACGTTCAAGTATATTGTAAAAATAATTTAAAACAATGGGAAAAAACCCAAATTTCCTGGATTTTTCCTGTTTTTACCCATTATTCTCTGTTTTCCCTATTTAAAAAAATTATTTCGTACATGTAGGACCCACTAAAATACAGAAAAACACAATAAAAAAATAATATAATGCAAAATAAGCAAAAGAAGAAAAATATTTGAGAAGTTGTCGCAGCAGGGATTCGAACCCCTGCCCTCTCATCCATGCCGTGAATTGCTAGTCCAGCGTCTTGACCACCGCACCACTTGAACACAGGAAGTCTGCCACAATTTCACTTCAAAATCCCTCTCAAGGTCAGCTGTGCAATTGACCTTTGGGGACCCCCCCTGCTCCGCCTAATTCACCTATAAAAATTTCCTCCTACTGTATTGTTAGGACCATGGACCTCTACTTAGTGTCCGAGTTTGAAAATTATAACTTTATATTAAAAGGAGTTAGATGGCCTCGAAATTCGAACCGCACCACTCCTTTTTATTTTATTTTTCATTTTTTTTATTATTAATCCATTTTCTGTTGTTTTACAAAGAAAGATGCACGATTTTACTCATAGATCACCTTACGCATGATAAACGTTCAAGTATATTGTAAAAATAATTTAAAACAGTGGGAAAAAAACCCAAATTTCCAGGATTTTTCCTGTTTTTACCCATTATTCGCTGTTTTCCCTATTTAAAAAAATTATTTCCTACATGTAGGACCCACTAAAATACAGAAAAACACAATAAAAAAATAATATAATGCAAAATAAGCAAAAGAAAAATTTTTGAGAAGTTGCCGCAGCAGGGATTCGAACCCCTGCCCTCTCATCCCTGCCGTGAATTACTAGTCCAGCGTCTTGACCACCGGACCACTTGAACACAAGAAGTCTGCCACAATTTCACTTCAAAATCCCTCTCAAGGTCAGCAGTGTAATTGACTTTTGGGGACCCCCCCCTGCTCCGCCTAAATCACCTATAATAATTTCCTCGTACTGTATTGTTAGGACCATGGACCTCTACTTAGTGTCCGAGTTTGAAAATTATAACTTTATATTAAAAGGAGTTAGATGGCTTCGAAATTCGAACCGCACCACACCTTTTTATTTTATTTTTCATTTTTTTTATTATTAATCCATTTTCCGTTGTTTTACAAAGAAAGATGCACGATTTTACTCATAGATCACCTTACGCATGATAAGCGTTCAAGTATATTGTAAAAATAATTTAAAACAGTGGGAAAAAAACCCAAATTTCCTGGATTTTTCCTGTTTTTACCCATTATTCTCTGTTTTCCCTATTTAAAAAATTATTTCGTACATGTAGGACCCACTAAAATACAGAAAAACACAATAAAAAAATAATATAATGCAAAATAAGCAAAAGAAAAATTTTTGAGAAGTTGCCGCAGCAGGGATTCGAACCCCTGCTCTCTCATCCCTGCCGTGAATTACTAGTCCAGCGTCTTGACCACCGGACCACTTGAACACAGGAAGTCTGCCACAATTTCACTTCAAAATCCCTCTCAAGGTCAGCTGTGCAATTGACCTTTGGGGACCCCCCCCCTGCTCCGCCTAATTCACTTATAAAAATTTCCTCGTACTGTATTGTTAGGACCATGGACCTCTACTTAGTGTCCGAGTTTGAAAATTATAACTTTATATTAAAAGGAGTTAGATGGCTTCGAAATTCGAACCGCACCACACCTTTTTATTTTATTTTTCATTTTTTTTATTATTAATCCATTTTCCGTTGTTTTACAAAGAAAGATGCACGATTTTACTCATAGATCACCTTACGCATGATAAGCGTTCAAGTATATTGTAAAAATAATTTAAAACAGTGGGAAAAAAACCCAAATTTCCTGGATTTTTCCTGTTTTTACCCATTATTCTCTGTTTTCCCTATTTAAAAAATTATTTCGTACATGTAGGACCCACTAAAATACAGAAAAACACAATAAAAAAATAATATAATGCAAAATAAGCAAAAGAAAAATTTTTGAGAAGTTGCCGCAGCAGGGATTCGAACCCCTGCTCTCTCATCCCTGCCGTGAATTACTAGTCCAGCGTCTTGACCACCGGACCACTTGAACACAGGAAGTCTGCCACAATTTCACTTCAAAATCCCTCTCAAGGTCAGCTGTGCAATTGACCTTTGGGGACCCCCCCCCCCTGCTCCGCCTAATTCACTTATAAAAATTTCCTCGTACTGTATTGTTAGGACCATGGACCTCTACTTAGTGTCCGAGTTTGAAAATTATAACTTTATATTAAAAGGAGTTAGATGGCTTCGAAATTCGAACCGCACCACACCTTTTTATTTTATTTTTAATTTTTTTTATTATTAATCCATTTTCCGTTGTTTTACAAAGAAAGATGCACGATTTTACTCATAGATCACCTTACGCATGATAAGCGTTCAAGTATATTGTAAAAATAATTTAAAACAGTGGGAAAAAAACCCAAATTTCCTGGATTTTTCCTGTTTTTACCCATTATTCTCTGTTTTCCCTATTTAAAAAATTATTTCGTACATGTAGGACCCACTAAAATACAGAAAAACACAATAAAAAAATAATATAATGCAAAATAAGCAAAAGAAAAATTTTTGAGAAGTTGCCGCAGCAGGGATTCGAACCCCTGCCCTCTCATCCCTGCCGTGAATTACTAGTCCAGCGTCTTGACCACCGGATCACATGCACAGGAAGTGTGCCACAATTTCACTTCAAAATCCCTCTCATGGTCAGCAGTGCAATTGACCTTTGGGGACCCCCCCCTGCTCCGCCTGATTCACCAATAAAAATTTCCTCCTACTGTATTGTTAGGACCATGGACCTCTACTTAGTGTCCGAGTTTGAAAAATATAACTTTATATTAAAATGAGTTAGATGGCTTCGAAATTCGAACCGCACCAAACCTTTTTATTTTATTTTTCATTTTTTTTATTATTAATCCATTTTCTGTTGTTTTACAAAGAAAGATGCACGATTTTACTCATAGATCACCTTACGCATGATAAACGTTCAAGTATATTGTAAAAATAATTTAAAACAATGGGAAAAAACCCAAATTTCCTGGATTTTTCCTTTTTTTACCCATTATTCTCTGTTTTCCCTATTTAAAAAAATTATTTCGTACATGTAGGACCCACTAAAATACAGAAAAACACAATAAAAAAATAATATAATGCAAAATAAGCAAAAGAAGAAAAATATTTGAGAAGTTGCCGCAGCAGGGATTCGAACCCCTGCCCTCTCATCCATGCCGTGAATTGCTAGTCCAGCGTCTTGACCACCGCACCACTTGAACACAGGAAGTCTGCCACAATTTCACTTCAAAATCCCTCTCAAGGTCAGCTGTGCAATTGACCTTTGGGGACCCCCCCTGCTCCGCCTAATTCACCTATAAAAATTTCCTCCTACTGTATTGTTAGGACCATGGACCTCTACTTAGTGTCCGAGTTTGAAAATTATAACTTTATATTAAAAGGAGTTAGATGGCCTCGAAATTCGAACCGCACCACACCTTTTTATTTTATTTTTCATTTTTTTTATTATTAATCCATTTTCTGTTGTTTTACAAAGAAAGATGCACGATTTTACTCATAGATCACCTTACGCATGATAAACGTTCAAGTATATTGTAAAAATAATTTAAAACAGTGGGAAAAAAACCCAAATTTCCAGGATTTTTCCTGTTTTTACCCATTATTCGCTGTTTTCCCTATTTAAAAAAATTATTTCCTACATGTAGGACCCACTAAAATACAGAAAAACACAATAAAAAAATAATATAATGCAAAATAAGCAAAAGAAAAACTTTTGAGAAGTTGCCGCAGCAGGGATTCGAACCCCTGCCCTCTCATCCCTGCCGTGAATTACTAGTCCAGCGTCTTGACCACCGGACCACTTGAACACAAGAAGTCTGCCACAATTTCACTTCAAAATCCCTCTCAAGGTCAGCAGTGTAATTGACTTTTGGGGACCCCCCCTGCTCCGCCTAATTCACCTATAATAATTTCCTCGTACTGTATTGTTAGGACCATGGACCTCTACTTAGTGTCCGAGTTTGAAAATTATAACTTTATATTAAAAGGAGTTAGATGGCTTCGAAATTCGAACCGCACCACACCTTTTTATTTTATTTTTCATTTTTTTTATTATTAATCCATTTTCCGTTGTTTTACAAAGAAAGATGCACGATTTTACTCATAGATCACCTTACGCATGATAAGCGTTCAAGTATATTGTAAAAATAATTTAAAACAGTGGGAAAAAAACCCAAATTTCCTGGATTTTTCCTGTTTTTACCCATTATTCTCTGTTTTCCCTATTTAAAAAATTATTTCGTACATGTAGGACCCACTAAAATACAGAAAAACACAATAAAAAAATAATATAATGCAAAATAAGCAAAAGAAAAATTTTTGAGAAGTTGCCGCAGCAGGGATTCGAACCCCTGCCCTCTCATCCCTGCCGTGAATTACTAGTCCAGCGTCTTGACCACCGGATCACATGCACAGGAAGTGTGCCACAATTTCACTTCAAAATCCCTCTCATGGTCAGCAGTGCAATTGACCTTTGGGGACCCCCCCTGCTCCGCCTGATTCACCAATAAAAATTTCCTCCTACTGTATTGTTAGGACCATGGACCTCTACTTAGTGTCCGAGTTTGAAAAATATAACTTTATATTAAAATGAGTTAGATGGCTTCGAAATTCGAACCGCACCAAACCTTTTTATTTTATTTTTCATTTTTTTTATTATTAATCCATTTTCTGTTGTTTTACAAAGAAAGATGCACGATTTTACTCATAGATCACCTTACGCATGATAAACGTTCAAGTATATTGTAAAAATAATTTAAAACAATGGGAAAAAACCCAAATTTCCTGGATTTTTCCTGTTTTTACCCATTATTCTCTGTTTTCCCTATTTAAAAAAATTATTTCGTACATGTAGGACCCACTAAAATACAGAAAAACACAATAAAAAAATAATATAATGCAAAATAAGCAAAAGAAGAAAAATATTTGAGAAGTTGCCGCAGCAGGGATTCGAACCCCTGCCCTCTCATCCATGCCGTGAATTGCTAGTCCAGCGTCTTGACCACCGCACCACTTGAACACAGGAAGTCTGCCACAATTTCACTTCAAAATCCCTCTCAAGGTCAGCTGTGCAATTGACCTTTGGGGACCCCCCCTGCTCCGCCTAATTCACCTATAAAAATTTCCTCCTACTGTATTGTTAGGACCATGGACCTCTACTTAGTGTCCGAGTTTGAAAATTATAACTTTATATTAAAAGGAGTTAGATGGCCTCGAAATTCGAACCGCACCACACCTTTTTATTTTATTTTTCATTTTTTTTATTATTAATCCATTTTCTGTTGTTTTACAAAGAAAGATGCACGATTTTACTCATAGATCACCTTACGCATGATAAACGTTCAAGTATATTGTAAAAATAATTTAAAACAATGGGAAAAAACCCAAATTTCCTGGATTTTTCCTGTTTTTACCCATTATTCTCTGTTTTCCCTATTTAAAAAAATTATTTCGTACATGTAGGACCCACTAAAATACAGAAAAACACAATAAAAAAATAATATAATGCAAAATAAGCAAAAGAAGAAAAATATTTGAGAAGTTGTCGCAGCAGGGATTCGAACCCCTGCCCTCTCATCCATGCCGTGAATTGCTAGTCCAGCGTCTTGACCACCGCACCACTTGAACACAGGAAGTCTGCCACAATTTCACTTCAAAATCCCTCTCAAGGTCAGCTGTGCAATTGACCTTTGGGGACCCCCCCTGCTCCGCCTAATTCACCTATAAAAATTTCCTCCTACTGTATTGTTAGGACCATGGACCTCTACTTAGTGTCCGAGTTTGAAAATTATAACTTTATATTAAAAGGAGTTGGATGGCTTCGAAATTCGAACCGCAGCACACCTTTTTATTTCATTTTTCATTTTTTTTATTATTAATCCATTTTCTGTTGTTTTACAAAGAAAGATGCACGATTTTACTCATAGATCACCTTATGCATGATAAACGTTCAAGTATATTGTAAAAATAATTTAAAACAATTGGAAAAAAACCCAAATTTCTTGGATTTTTCCTGTTTTTACCCATTATTCGCTGTTTTCCCTATTTAAAAAAATTATTTCCTACATGTAGGACCCACTAAAATACAGAAAAACACAATAAAAAAATAATATAATGCAAAATAAGCAAAAGAAAAATTTTTGAGAAGTTGCCACAGCAGGGATTCGAACCCCTGCTCTCTCATCCCTGCCGTGAATTACTAGTCCAGCGTCTTGACCACCGGACCACTTGAACACAGGAAGTGTGCCACAATTTCACTTCAAAATCCCTCTCAAGGTCAGCAGTGCAATTGACGTTTGGGGACCCCCCCCCCTGCTCCGCCTAATTCACCTATAAAAATTTCCTCGTACTGTATTGTTAGGACCATGGACCTCTACTTAGTGTCCGAGTTTGAAAAATATAACTTTATATTAAAAGGAGTTAGATGGCTTCGAAATTCGAACCGCACCACACCTTTTTATTTTATTTTTCATTTTTTTTATTATTAATCCATTTTCTGTTGTTTTACAAAGAAAGATGCACGATTTTACTCATAGATCACTTTACGCATGATAAACGTTCAAGTATATTGTAAAAATAATTTAAAACAGTGGGGAAAAACCCAAATTTCCTGGATTTTTCCTGTTTTTACCCATTATTCTCTGTTTTCCCTATTTAAAAAAATTATTTCGTACATGTAGGACCCACTAAAATACAGAAAAACACAATAAAAAAATAATATAATGCAAAATAAGCAAAAGAAAAAATTTTGAGAAGTTGCCGCAGCAGGGATTCGAACCCCTTCCCTCTCATCCCTGCCGTGAATTACTAGTCCAGCGTCTTGACCACCGGACCACTTGAACACAGGAAGTCTGCCTCAATTTCACTTCAAAATCCCTCTCAAGGTCAGCTGTGCAATTGACCTTTGGGGACCCCCCCTGCTCCGCCTAATTCACTTATAAAAATTTCCTCGTACTGTATTGTTAGGACCATGGACCTCTACTTAGTGTCCGAGTTTGAAAATTATAACTTTATATTAAAAGGAGTTAGATGGCTTCGAAATTCGAACCGCACCACACCTTTTTATTTTATTTTTCATTTTTTTTATTATTAATCCATTTTCCGTTGTTTTACAAAGAAAGATGCACGATTTTACTCATAGATCACCTTACGCATGATAAGCGTTCAAGTATATTGTAAAAATAATTTAAAACAGTGGGAAAAAAACCCAAATTTCCTGGATTTTTCCTGTTTTTACCCATTATTCTCTGTTTTCCCTATTTAAAAAATTATTTCGTACATGTAGGACCCACTAAAATACAGAAAAACACAATAAAAAAATAATATAATGCAAAATAAGCAAAAGAATATTTTTGAGAAGTTGCCGCAGCAGGGATTCGAACCCCTGCTCTCTCATCCCTGCCGTGAATTACTAGTCCAGCGTCTTGACCACCGGACCACTTGAACACAGGAAGTGTGCCACAATTTCTCTTCAAAATCCCTCTCAAGGTCAGCTGTGCAATTGACCTTTGGGGACCCCCCCCCCTGCTCCGCCTAATTCACCTATAAAAATTTCCTCGTACTGTATTGTTAGGACCATGGACCTCTACTTAGTGTCCGAGTTTGAAAAATATAACTTTATATTAAAAGGAGTTAGATGGCTTCGAAATTCGAACCGCACCACACCTTTTTATTTTATTTTTCATTTTTTTTATTATTAATCCATTTTCTGTTGTTTTACAAAGAAAGATGCACGATTTTACTCATAGATCACCTTACGCATGATAAACGTTCAAGTATATTGTAAAAATAATTTAAAACAGTGGGGAAAAACCCAAATTTCCTGGATTTTTTCTGTTTTTACCCATTATTCTCTGTTTTCCCTATTTAAAAAAATTATTTCGTACATGTAGGACCCACTAAAATACAGAAAAACACAATAAAAAAATAATATAATGCAAAATAAGCAAAAGAAAAAATTTTGAGAAGTTGCCGCAGCAGGGATTCGAACCCCTTCCCTCTCATCCCTGCCGTGAATTACTAGTCCAGCGTCTTGACCACCGGACCACTTGAACACAGGAAGTCTGCCACAATTTCACTTCAAAATCCCTCTCAAGGTCAGCTGTGCAATTGACCTTTGGGGACCCCCCCTGCTCCGCCTAATTCACTTATAAAAATTTCCTCGTACTGTATTGTTAGGACCATGGACCTCTACTTAGTGTCCGAGTTTGAAAAATATAACTTTATATTAAAATGAGTTAGATGGCTTCGAAATTCGAACCGCACCACACCTTTTTATTTTATTTTTCATTTTTTTTATTATTAATCCATTTTCTGTTGTTTTACAAAGAAAGATGCACGATTTTACTCATAGATCACCTTACGCATGATAAACGTTCAAGTATATTGTAAAAATAATTTAAAACAATGGGAAAAAACCCAAATTTCCTGGATTTTTCCTGTTTTTACCCATTATTCTCTGTTTTCCCTATTTAAAAAAATTATTTCGTACATGTAGGACCCACTAAAATACAGAAAAACACAATAAAAAAATAATATAATGCAAAATAAGCAAAAGAAGAAAAATATTTGAGAAGTTGTCGCAGCAGGGATTCGAACCCCTGCCCTCTCATCCATGCCGTGAATTGCTAGTCCAGCGTCTTGACCACCGCACCACTTGAACACAGGAAGTCTGCCACAATTTCACTTCAAAATCCCTCTCAAGGTCAGCTGTGCAATTGACCTTTGGGGACCCCCCCTGCTCCGCCTAATTCACCTATAAAAATTTCCTCCTACTGTATTGTTAGGACCATGGACCTCTACTTAGTGTCCGAGTTTGAAAATTATAACTTTATATTAAAAGGAGTTAGATGGCCTCGAAATTCGAACCGCACCACTCCTTTTTATTTTATTTTTCATTTTTTTTATTATTAATCCATTTTCTGTTGTTTTACAAAGAAAGATGCACGATTTTACTCATAGATCACCTTACGCATGATAAACGTTCAAGTATATTGTAAAAATAATTTAAAACAGTGGGAAAAAAACCCAAATTTCCAGGATTTTTCCTGTTTTTACCCATTATTCGCTGTTTTCCCTATTTAAAAAAATTATTTCCTACATGTAGGACCCACTAAAATACAGAAAAACACAATAAAAAAATAATATAATGCAAAATAAGCAAAAGAAAAATTTTTGAGAAGTTGCCGCAGCAGGGATTCGAACCCCTGCCCTCTCATCCCTGCCGTGAATTACTAGTCCAGCGTCTTGACCACCGGACCACTTGAACACAAGAAGTCTGCCACAATTTCACTTCAAAATCCCTCTCAAGGTCAGCAGTGTAATTGACTTTTGGGGACCCCCCCTGCTCCGCCTAAATCACCTATAATAATTTCCTCGTACTGTATTGTTAGGACCATGGACCTCTACTTAGTGTCCGAGTTTGAAAATTATAACTTTATATTAAAAGGAGTTAGATGGCTTCGAAATTCGAACCGCACCACACCTTTTTATTTTATTTTTCATTTTTTTTATTATTAATCCATTTTCCGTTGTTTTACAAAGAAAGATGCACGATTTTACTCATAGATCACCTTACGCATGATAAGCGTTCAAGTATATTGTAAAAATAATTTAAAACAGTGGGAAAAAAACCCAAATTTCCTGGATTTTTCCTGTTTTTACCCATTATTCTCTGTTTTCCCTATTTAAAAAATTATTTCGTACATGTAGGACCCACTAAAATACAGAAAAACACAATAAAAAAATAATATAATGCAAAATAAGCAAAAGAAAAATTTTTGAGAAGTTGCCGCAGCAGGGATTCGAACCCCTGCTCTCTCATCCCTGCCGTGAATTACTAGTCCAGCGTCTTGACCACCGGACCACTTGAACACAGGAAGTCTGCCACAATTTCACTTCAAAATCCCTCTCAAGGTCAGCTGTGCAATTGACCTTTGGGGACCCCCCCCCTGCTCCGCCTAATTCACTTATAAAAATTTCCTCGTACTGTATTGTTAGGACCATGGACCTCTACTTAGTGTCCGAGTTTGAAAATTATAACTTTATATTAAAAGGAGTTAGATGGCTTCGAAATTCGAACCGCACCACACCTTTTTATTTTATTTTTCATTTTTTTTATTATTAATCCATTTTCCGTTGTTTTACAAAGAAAGATGCACGATTTTACTCATAGATCACCTTACGCATGATAAGCGTTCAAGTATATTGTAAAAATAATTTAAAACAGTGGGAAAAAAACCCAAATTTCCTGGATTTTTCCTGTTTTTACCCATTATTCTCTGTTTTCCCTATTTAAAAAATTATTTCGTACATGTAGGACCCACTAAAATACAGAAAAACACAATAAAAAAATAATATAATGCAAAATAAGCAAAAGAAGAAAAATATTTGAGAAGTTGCCGCAGCAGGGATTCGAACCCCTGCCCTCTCATCCATGCCGTGAATTGCTAGTCCAGCGTCTTGACCACCGCACCACTTGAACACAGGAAGTCTGCCACAATTTCACTTCAAAATCCCTCTCAAGGTCAGCTGTGCAATTGACCTTTGGGGACCCCCCCTGCTCCGCCTAATTCACCTATAAAAATTTCCTCCTACTGTATTGTTAGGACCATGGACCTCTACTTAGTGTCCGAGTTTGAAAATTATAACTTTATATTAAAAGGAGTTAGATGGCCTCGAAATTCGAACCGCACCACACCTTTTTATTTTATTTTTCATTTTTTTTATTATTAATCCATTTTCTGTTGTTTTACAAAGAAAGATGCACGATTTTACTCATAGATCACCTTACGCATGATAAACGTTCAAGTATATTGTAAAAATAATTTAAAACAGTGGGAAAAAAACCCAAATTTCCAGGATTTTTCCTGTTTTTACCCATTATTCGCTGTTTTCCCTATTTAAAAAAATTATTTCCTACATGTAGGACCCACTAAAATACAGAAAAACACAATAAAAAAATAATATAATGCAAAATAAGCAAAAGAAAAACTTTTGAGAAGTTGCCGCAGCAGGGATTCGAACCCCTGCCCTCTCATCCCTGCCGTGAATTACTAGTCCAGCGTCTTGACCACCGGACCACTTGAACACAAGAAGTCTGCCACAATTTCACTTCAAAATCCCTCTCAAGGTCAGCAGTGTAATTGACTTTTGGGGACCCCCCCTGCTCCGCCTAATTCACCTATAATAATTTCCTCGTACTGTATTGTTAGGACCATGGACCTCTACTTAGTGTCCGAGTTTGAAAATTATAACTTTATATTAAAAGGAGTTAGATGGCTTCGAAATTCGAACCGCACCACACCTTTTTATTTTATTTTTCATTTTTTTTATTATTAATCCATTTTCCGTTGTTTTACAAAGAAAGATGCACGATTTTACTCATAGATCACCTTACGCATGATAAGCGTTCAAGTATATTGTAAAAATAATTTAAAACAGTGGGAAAAAAACCCAAATTTCCTGGATTTTTCCTGTTTTTACCCATTATTCTCTGTTTTCCCTATTTAAAAAATTATTTCGTACATGTAGGACCCACTAAAATACAGAAAAACACAATAAAAAAATAATATAATGCAAAATAAGCAAAAGAAAAATTTTTGAGAAGTTGCCGCAGCAGGGATTCGAACCCCTGCTCTCTCATCCCTGCCGTGAATTACTAGTCCAGCGTCTTGACCACCGGACCACTTGAACACAGGAAGTCTGCCACAATTTCACTTCAAAATCCCTCTCAAGGTCAGCTGTGCAATTGACCTTTGGGGACCCCCCCCTGCTCCGCCTAATTCACTTATAAAAATTTCCTCGTACTGTATTGTTAGGACCATGGACCTCTATTTAGTGTCCGAGTTTGAAAATTATAACTTTATATTAAAAGGAGTTAGATGGCTTCGAAATTCGAACCGCACCACACCTTTTTATTTTATTTTTCATTTTTTTTATTATTAATCCATTTTCCGTTGTTTTACAAAGAAAGATGCACGATTTTACTCATAGATCACCTTACGCATGATAAGCGTTCAAGTATATTGTAAAAATAATTTAAAACAGTGGGAAAAAAACCCAAATTTCCTGGATTTTTCCTGTTTTTACCCATTATTCTCTGTTTTCCCTATTTAAAAAATTATTTCGTACATGTAGGACCCACTAAAATACAGAAAAACACAATAAAAAAATAATATAATGCAAAATAAGCAAAAGAAAAATTTTTGAGAAGTTGCCGCAGCAGGGATTCGAACCCCTGCCCTCTCATCCCTGCCGTGAATTACTAGTCCAGCGTCTTGACCACCGGATCACATGCACAGGAAGTGTGCCACAATTTCACTTCAAAATCCCTCTCATGGTCAGCAGTGCAATTGACCTTTGGGGACCCCCCCTGCTCCGCCTGATTCACCAATAAAAATTTCCTCCTACTGTATTGTTAGGACCATGGACCTCTACTTAGTGTCCGAGTTTGAAAAATATAACTTTATATTAAAATGAGTTAGATGGCTTCGAAATTCGAACCGCACCAAACCTTTTTATTTTATTTTTCATTTTTTTTATTATTAATCCATTTTCTGTTGTTTTACAAAGAAAGATGCACGATTTTACTCATAGATCACCTTACGCATGATAAACGTTCAAGTATATTGTAAAAATAATTTAAAACAATGGGAAAAAACCCAAATTTCCTGGATTTTTCCTGTTTTTACCCATTATTCTCTGTTTTCCCTATTTAAAAAAATTATTTCGTACATGTAGGACCCACTAAAATACAGAAAAACACAATAAAAAAATAATATAATGCAAAATAAGCAAAAGAAGAAAAATATTTGAGAAGTTGCCGCAGCAGGGATTCGAACCCCTGCCCTCTCATCCATGCCGTGAATTGCTAGTCCAGCGTCTTGACCACCGCACCACTTGAACACAGGAAGTCTGCCACAATTTCACTTCAAAATCCCTCTCAAGGTCAGCTGTGCAATTGACCTTTGGGGACCCCCCCTGCTCCGCCTAATTCACCTATAAAAATTTCCTCCTACTGTATTGTTAGGACCATGGACCTCTACTTAGTGTCCGAGTTTGAAAATTATAACTTTATATTAAAAGGAGTTAGATGGCCTCGAAATTCGAACCGCACCACACCTTTTTATTTTATTTTTCATTTTTTTTATTATTAATCCATTTTCTGTTGTTTTACAAAGAAAGATGCACGATTTTACTCATAGATCACCTTACGCATGATAAACGTTCAAGTATATTGTAAAAATAATTTAAAACAGTGGGAAAAAAACCCAAATTTCCAGGATTTTTCCTGTTTTTACCCATTATTCGCTGTTTTCCCTATTTAAAAAAATTATTTCCTACATGTAGGACCCACTAAAATACAGAAAAACACAATAAAAAAATAATATAATGCAAAATAAGCAAAAGAAAAATTTTTGAGAAGTTGCCGCAGCAGGGATTCGAACCCCTGCCCTCTCATCCCTGCCGTGAATTACTAGTCCAGCGTCTTGACCACCGGACCACTTGAACACAAGAAGTCTGCCACAATTTCACTTCAAAATCCCTCTCAAGGTCAGCAGTGTAATTGACTTTTGGGGACCCCCCCTGCTCCGCCTAATTCACCTATAATAATTTCCTCGTACTGTATTGTTAGGACCATGGACCTCTACTTAGTGTCCGAGTTTGAAAATTATAACTTTATATTAAAAGGAGTTAGATGGCTTCGAAATTCGAACCGCACCACACCTTTTTATTTTATTTTTCATTTTTTTTATTATTAATCCATTTTCCGTTGTTTTACAAAGAAAGATGCACGATTTTACTCATAGATCACCTTACGCATGATAAGCGTTCAAGTATATTGTAAAAATAATTTAAAACAGTGGGAAAAAAACCCAAATTTCCTGGATTTTTCCTGTTTTTACCCATTATTCTCTGTTTTCCCTATTTAAAAAATTATTTCGTACATGTAGGACCCACTAAAATACAGAAAAACACAATAAAAAAATAATATAATGCAAAATAAGCAAAAGAAAAATTTTTGAGAAGTTGCCGCAGCAGGGATTCGAACCCCTGCTCTCTCATCCCTGCCGTGAATTACTAGTCCAGCGTCTTGACCACCGGACCACTTGAACACAGGAAGTCTGCCACAATTTCACTTCAAAATCCCTCTCAAGGTCAGCTGTGCAATTGACCTTTGGGGACCCCCCCCTGCTCCGCCTAATTCACTTATAAAAATTTCCTGGTACTGTATTGTTAGGACCATGGACCTCTACTTAGTGTCCGAGTTTGAAAATTATAACTTTATATTAAAAGGAGTTAGATGGCTTCGAAATTCGAACCGCACCACACCTTTTTATTTTATTTTTCATTTTTTTTATTATTAATCCATTTTCCGTTGTTTTACAAAGAAAGATGCACGATTTTACTCATAGATCACCTTACGCATGATAAGCGTTCAAGTATATTGTAAAAATAATTTAAAACAGTGGGAAAAAAACCCAAATTTCCTGGATTTTTCCTGTTTTTACCCATTATTCTCTGTTTTCCCTATTTAAAAAATTATTTCGTTCATGTAGGACCCACTAAAATACAGAAAAACACAATAAAAAAATAATATAATGCAAAATAAGCAAAAGAAAAATTTTTGAGAAGTTGCCGCAGCAGGGATTCGAACCCCTGCCCTCTCATCCCTGCCGTGAATTACTAGTCCAGCGTCTTGACCACCGGATCACATGCACAGGAAGTGTGCCACAATTTCACTTCAAAATCCCTCTCATGGTCAGCAGTGCAATTGACCTTTGGGGACCCCCCCTGCTCCGCCTGATTCACCAATAAAAATTTCCTCCTACTGTATTGTTAGGACCATGGACCTCTACTTAGTGTCCGAGTTTGAAAAATATAACTTTATATTAAAATGAGTTAGATGGCTTCGAAATTCGAACCGCACCAAACCTTTTTATTTTTTTTTTCATTTTTTTTATTATTAATCCATTTTCTGTTGTTTTACAAAGAAAGATGCACGATTTTACTCATAGATCACCTTACGCATGATAAACGTTCAAGTATATTGTAAAAATAATTTAAAACAATGGGAAAAAACCCAAATTTCCTGGATTTTTCCTGTTTTTACCCATTATTCGCTGTTTTCCGCATTTAAAAAAATTATTTCGTACATGTAGGACCCACTAAAATACAGAAAAACACAATAAAAAAATAATATAATGCAAAATAAGCGAAAGAAAAATTTTTGAGAAGTTGCCGCAGTAGGGATTCGAACCCCTGCCCTCTCATCCCTGCCGGGAATTACTAGTCCAGCGTCTTGACCACCGGACCACTTGAACACAGGAAGTGTGCCACAATTTCACTTCAAAATCCCTCTCAAGGTCAGCAGTGCAATTGACCTTTGGGGACCCCCCTGCTCCGCCTAATTCACCTATAAAAATTTCCTCGTACTGTATTGTTAGGACCATGGACCTCTACTTAGTGTCCGAGTTTGAAAATTATAACTTCATATTAAAAGGAGTTAAAAATTAAAGCCGATCCTAGCAGGGTATCGAACCCAGGACATCCGGGACTGCATAGCATTCTTCCCCACAACGCTAACAACTGCACCACGCCTCACATACATGCTCCGCGTATATATAGCTTAAAGTACCTCTTCCCGGTCAGTCAACAAAACATATTTTGGAACATTGTGGGCCCTCTAGTTAGTCAATAAAAAATTCCTTCAGTACAATTGTTTGATACATTAAACTCTAATTTCAGGAAGAGTTTGAAATTTATAGGTTAATATTATAGGGAGTAACGAGGTATTATGTGTGCGTGCCTCCGGATACGACTTTTGTCTTTTTTTAAGCCATTATTCGCTCTTTAACAAAGAAAAATAATTCTTTTCATATATGAAACACTTTATTCACTTAAAAATATTGAGAAAGAAGTTAAAAAAATAACATTAAATAAAATAAATAAATAAATAAAAAATAATCAAAATTTATCTGTTTATTAGCTATTATTCGCTATTTCATAAAGGAAAAATAGTTATTTCGTTATACAGAACACTTCATTCACGCTAGATTGTCGAAAAGTATATTAAAAAATATAATATAAAATAAAATTAAAGCCGATCCCTGCAGGGTATCGAACCCAGGACATCCGGGACTGCATAGCATCCTTCCCCACAACGCCAACAACTGCACCACGCATCACATACCTGCTCCGCGTATATATAGCTTAAAGTACCTCTTCCCGGTTAGTCAACAAAACATATTTTGGAACATTGTGGGCCCACTAATTAGTCTATAAAAAATTCCTTCAGTACAATTGTTTGATATATTAGCCTCTAATTTCAGGCCGAGTTTGAAATTTACAGGTTAATATTATAGGAAGTAACGAGGTAATATGCGTGCGTGCCTCCGGATACGACTTTTGACTTTTTTTAAGCCAGTATTCGCTCTTTAACAAAGAAAAATAATTCTTTTCATATATGAAACACTTTATTCACTTAAAAATATTGAGAAAGAAGTTAAAAAAATAACATTAAATAAAATCAATAAATAAATAAAAAATAATCAAAATTTATCTGTTTATTAGCTATTATTCGCTATTTCATAAAGGAAAAATAGTTATTTCGTTATACAGAACACTTCATTCACGCTAGATTGTCGAAAAGTATATTAAAAAATATAATATAAAATAAAATTAAAGCCGATCCCTGCAGGGTATCGAACCCAGGACATCCTGGACTGCATAGCATTCTTCCCCACAACGCTAACAACTGCACCACGCATCACATACCTGCTACGCGTATATATAGCTTAAAGTACCTCTTCCCGGTTGGTTAACAAAACATATTTTGGAACATTGTGGGCCCACTAATTAGTCTATAAAAAATTCCTTTAGTACAATTGTTTGATATATTAGACTCTAATTTCAGGCCGAGTTTGAAATTTATAGGTTAATATTATAGGGAGTAACGGGGTGTGATATGTGCGTGCCTCCTGATACGACTTTTGACTTTTTTTAAGCCATTATTCGCTCCTTAACAAAGAAAAATAATTCTTTTCATATATGAAACACTTTATTCACTTAAAAATATTGAGAAAGAATAAAATAAATAAATAAATAAAAAATAATCAAATTTTATCTGTTTATTAGCTATTATTCTTTATTTCATAAAGTAAAAATAGTTATTTCGTTATACAGAACACTTCATTCACGCTAGATTGTCGAGAAGTATATTAAAAAACATAATATGAAATAAAATTTTAAAAAAATAAAGCCGAACCTTGCAGGGTATCGAACCCAGGACATCCGGGACTGCATAGCATACTTCCCCACAACGCTAACAACTGCACCACGCATCACAACCCTGCTCGGCATATATATAGCTTAAAGTACCTCTTCCCGGTCAGTCAGCAAATCATATTTTGGAACATTGTGGGCCCACTAATTAGTCTATAAAAAATTCCTTCAGTACAATTGTTTGATGCATTAGACTCTAATTTCAGGCCGAGTTTGAAATTTATATTTTAATATTATAGGGAGTAACGGGGTGTGATGTTTGCGTGCCTCCTGATACGACTTTTGTCTTTTTTTAAGCCATTATTCGCTCTTTAACAAAGAAAAATAATTCTTTTCACATATAGAATACTTTATTCGCTATAAAATATTGAAAAGAAGAAAAAAGAAATAATATAAATGAAAATAAATAAATAAATAAAAATGATCCGAAATTTATCCGTTTATTAGCTATTATTCGCTATTTCCCGAAGAAAAAATAGTTTTTTTTTATATACAGAACACTTGATTCACGTTAAAATATCAAAAAATATATATAAAAAAATAATATAAAAAATAGAAAAAATTCGAATGACGACCCTCGCAGGGTGTCGAACCCAGGGCCTCCGGGACTGCAAATCTAACTTGTCACACAGCTTTACCAACTGCGCCACGCTTCACAAGCCAAACCTGCGAATATTTGCCTTAAAACACCTCCTCCCGGGTAGTAAACAACTCTTAAACTCAGAGTAGTAAACAACTCTTATTTTGGCCCATTGTGGGCCCACTAATTGGTCTATGTAGGGGTCTATGGTCCAAATATGGCTGCCGAAGAGAAATTTTATAGGCCAAGTATGGGGTTCACAGTGGGCCCCTAAAGGTATTTTGCGAAGATGAGAGGAGAGAGAGCTTTTGAAGCGAAACTGTGGTAGGCTTCACAGAGCACCATGGACTGGATGGTAGGCCACCAGACAAGCAAGTTCGCTGCTGGAGGGAGGAGTCCTGGGTTCGAATCCCAGGGACGGAGAAATTTTCATAAAATTTTTTTGTTTCTTTCAAATTATATTATTTTTTAAATGTGTTTTTCGATATTCTGGAGGGTCCCGCATGTCGGAAATAATGTTTTTTTACTGGAAAAATCCAGGAAAATCAGTTTATTTGCTCTTTTTCGACTTCTTTTGTAACATTTTGGATATTCAAGCATGCATGGGGTGGTTTCTGTGTGTGAAATCCAGCAAAGAAAGCGTAATGGAATAATAAAAAAAAAGAATAAAAAAATAAAATGGCTCGAGAAAGATTCAAATTTCGAGACCCCCTAGCTCCCCTTAATATCAAGGTATAATTTTCAAACTCGGACCCTAAGTAGGGGTCTATGGTCCAAACATGGCTGCCGAATTTTTTTTTATGGGCCAATAAGGGGGGTCACAGTGGGCCCCTAAAGGTAAATTGCGAAGAAGAGAGGAAAGAGCTTTTGAAGCGAAACTGTGGTAGGCTTCACGTTTCACCGTGGACTGGATGGTAGGCCTCCAGACAAGCAAGTTCGCTGCTGGAGGGAGGGGTCCTGGGTTCGAATCCCTGGGACGGACAAATTTTCAAGAAAGTCTTTTTTCTTTTAAATTATGTATATTATTTTTTTAATGTGTTTTTCGATATTCTGGAGGGTCCTGCATGTAGGAAATAATTTTGTTTATTGGGAAAAAACTGGCCCGATATCACACCTTAATAGTGACCTATAATATTTTAATTGGACCACGTATTGTATTACCGGGTAATAGTGTACCCTATCAGAGGAAATAATTAGAGACCTCATAGGGGGTACACAATGTGGCCCTGTAGTTTAATACGTATGCATATCTAAAATAGTGTGTTCAATCGCTTTAAAATGAGGAAATTCATGTTCTAAAGAACTTTAAAACGAGGAAATTCGTGTTCTTAAGAGCTTTAAAACGAGGAAATTTGAAATCATTTTTCAATAATAACGCAAGGCCCGATATCAGACCTTAATATTGACGCATAATATATTAATTGGACCACGTATTATATTACTGGGTAATAGCGTACCCTACCAGAGGAAATAGTTATAGACCTCATGGGGATACACAATGTGGCTCTTTAATTTCCTATGTATGTATAAATATAATAGTGTGTTGAATAGCGTTTAAATGAAGAAATTCGTCTTCTAAGGAGCTTTAAACATTCGAAGTCATTTTTCAATATTAACTAATGCAAGACCCGATATCAGACCTTAATATTGACCCATAATATTTTAATTGGACCACGTATTATATTACTGGGTAATAGTGTACCCTACCTGAGGACATAATTATAGACCTCATAGGGTCTATAATTATTTGCTCAGGGTCTATAATTATTTGCTGAGCAAATATTTATAGACCTCATTTCTAATAATAACAATGTGGCCCTGTAGTTTACTATGTTCGCATATCTAAAATAGTGTGTTCAATCGCTTTAAAATGTGGAAATTCGTCTTCTAAAAATCTTTAAAACGAGCCGATACGAAGTCATTTTCAATATTAACGCAAGACCCCATATCAGACCTTAATATTGACCCATAATATTTTAATTGAATCACATATTATATTCAGTTTACTATATTCAGTTTATTGAGGGTTACTAGAGGTCATAGACCTAGTTACCCCTAATTGACAGCCGCAAATCTAATTATTTTTATTTAATCTTATGAAGAATATTAATTCAATTAATTAACAATTAGCTAAATGAATATTTAGCTATCTAGGTAATTAATACATATTTGAATAGATTATTAATAAATGAACTAAGAAAATTTTTTAATGTATTTTTTACATTTAAATTATTTTTTGTAAAAAAAAGTATTTTTTACACAGTGCAATCCCTTAGTCTAGAATATGTGCCAAGCATAAGCTATGTTTCCACTTATTAATACATTTTCAAACTAGGTAATTTTTCTAATAATAATCTCTAATAGTTTTTCCTTTACTGTGCTGTACTACTTAAAAGCGGAATAATAAAATTGCTGTCCAAATTTATAAAAATAATGTATCTCACAAGTAATTGTGCAAATTTTAACTTCAGTCTATATATATGTATATAAATTATAAAACATAATAAATATATAATATAGCTAAAAATATAGAGCCTTAAAATGAAAGCTGTGTGTTTTTAAGTTATACTATTGTATCCTATACAGAAATAAATACAACCTACAGCTGATAATATTAAGAAGCTGCCTACAGATGATGATTTAGTGTGGTATTGATCATGAAGTCGAGTTCTGTTGATTATATTAAGTCTTGCAGCAAATTTTGCAAAAAATAAGCGTATTGTACAAAAGTAGCCACCTGCTAATATAATGTAATAAATTGAATGTACCCTGGAATTAGCTAAATACATAATTAACACAGTTTATTGCATACATTTTATTTAAATACAAAGACATATCTATAAACAACACAAAAATTACACAAATTTCTATTTATATTTCGTATTCAATATAAAAATAATAAGGACAACAGAGAATTTAAATATTTTTGTCCACATAGAATCACTTGGGCTTAACAATAGAAGAGTTCTGAAGAGCTTCAATAAATCAACTACAACAAACAATGCTTGACATTATTCAAAATCCTGAAAGAGAGGATAAAATAAAAATTATGCAAATCATAGATTTTAAGCAACATAAGTATTTTTGTGAAAATGGGCTTTTAAAACCAAAATTTTATCTTGAAAAGTTCTTGCTTACGTCATTTCATCAATACATTTTGATTCATTAAAATACCTATTGTAACACCATGCAGATATACACCAGCCTTACAATTTAGAAAGATTTTGAACATAAAAATCCTTTTTGAATGAAATTATTGAATAGTGAAACACAAACCCATTAAGATTGACACCTAGTACATGAAAATCTGGCTGTTAAATTAAAAGTTATTCAGGGTGCTCACTTTTTTTATTTTGTGCACACCTTTTATCAGAAAATATTTAATTAATTTTCAAAAACTTACCGTTTTTTTTCCTTCTTTATTTTATGGTGCTCAATTTTATTGCTTTTAATATTTAAAATGATTATGAAGATTGATAAAATGATTATTCTAATGTAAATTATTGTTTCAAAGAAAGGTATAGAAGAAAAATTACTTTTAAATATATACAACTTACATACTGATACGAATTTATCAATCACATTTCCTTTTCGCTTTACTTTCATGATTAAATTTTTAATTGTATTCCTTTGACAAAAAAAATTTCAAAATTTACAATATTTTTCGAATTAAAATATACATCAAAACGATAATATGTAATCAAATTGAAACCAGTTCAGCAATAAATGAAAAAATTTTGCTCAAAATTTGCTAGTTGAAAAAGCAGATCATTTTCCAATACTCTAATAGCTTTATATTTTAATAAATTTTTAAATTACTTCAACGGTGATGCTTTCTGAAATTTATATGTTTTCCGTACATAAAAAGAAAGAGAATTAGATAAGAACAGTTGTAATTAAAAAAAACAAACTATCAATGACAGATTTGACTAAATCACAATTTCAATAATGTCTCTATGTAACTGGTATAGATGTAAGACAAAAATGGACAAGTTTACATAAATATTATACATAACATTATTTACATCTCTGAAGAAATTTATTTTCTTCAATTTTTATTTTATTTATTTAGTTACTTTTTTTAACTAAAAATTTTTGTTACATACTCCATTACCATGCCAACTACAGAGTTCTCCTTTAGAATAAAAAAGGGCAGGGTGCTTCCTCACATAAAAGAGTACATTGAGTTTTGAAAGGGCTCTTACTTAACACCGTAAATATTTAACAAAATGTGTAATAGCTGAATTTGATCTTCAACGATTGTTAAATTACCCTCATATTTCAAAAAAGAATTTTTACTCATTATCAAAATGAGAGAAAAATTTGTAGTTTATAAAAAAAAAAAGACATGCTAAAAGAGAATCACTGTGCACACATTTTTTCAAATAAATAAATAAATAAATATACAAAAATATTTATTAAAAAAATAATTTAAAAAACCCTTAATAAATTAATTAATCCTAACAAAGTAAATATTTATACTGGTATCAGAATCAAACCTATCAACACAGATAATTTTAAAAGTGTGTAATTATCATTTAAACATTAAATTTTTTTAATGGAATATGAACAAAAAGACATTGTCATCAAAGGGCAGTGATGGCGGGTGGCCCTTCCCCAGGAAGTACACTGCATACTACATGCATTTTCATTTGATACAAAAAAATTAGTTGCCATTTTCTGTATATAGGTGTAGCAGGTGCTCCATATGAGCCACTTACAATATATACTTTTCAAATTTCACTAAAAAATTTTGTAAAAATATACATGCATTAGGGGCACAAACCAAAAGAAACAAAACTTATTGAAATCTAATGAATAATTTGGAGGATAGCTGGACTGAAAGTATTTAACCTGTTTGATTGCCAGAGGACAGAAAAGTTAAAAAACAATCAACATTTCAATATGGAATTAAATTGGTTCTGGTGTTTTTCATCTCCCCTAACTCATAAGAGAATCGTAAGATATCTATAATTTGTTTGCTTACTTAAATGTTAATTTTGAGACTCCAAATGTGTTTAATTTTTAAACTTCTGTTTCAAGAAAACTTTTTTTTGTTGAAAAGGTGAATTTTGCCTTAAATAAAAAGATTTCCTTCTATTTACGAATAGATAAATAAGTGAAATGTAGGTGTTATTAACACTGCTTTTTAGTTATGATAAATTAAATTTACCTACACATTTAATAAATTTTTTTAAGAATTTTTAACTTTTATGAGACATTTCACGTGCTTAGACTAAAAATAGGTTTTCTTATAGGAAAAAAATTGTTCTGCCAAATAATGTCTTGGAAGGCATTCAATACTGTACATGTTAGTTTCAAGATGCTTCAAATCGGTACTTTATCATAACTTTTTCTTCTCTAACCTAAACTCAATTAAAATTTTATTGTGCTTAATATGAAAAAAATATTTTACGAACATGAATATAAAATTTGGAAATATAACTTTTTTTTTCATTGAATAGGGAAGAGAACTATGAAAATGAAAAACCATTATTAAAATATAAAACAACATACAGTGACCTCTCACTTCTGCCTTTTATGTGCCTTTTGCACATATACAAAACTTTTCAAAGGATCATTATATAGGAAAATAATGTTAATTATCATTTGTTTATGTGTGGTTCAGAAAATAAATATTTCAATTATGCGGACAATTTTTTAAAAAAATAGACAAAAATTTTAATTTGTTCTCTTTAAATAGGAAAAAAATAATCACATTTTTTTTAGAAAAAAGTGTTTACATTTAAATTAAAGCAAATGAACAATTTTCCTAACAGATAAAATGAAATATGTTACTGGATCTAGTGAAATAGTTCATTTTTCTTCCCCTTGTGACTTTTCATGCTTATTGTTTCTAGGAAGACATTTTTTCTATGAACTTGAATAAGGTGTCTCATCTGTACAACAACCATATTGAAACCACCATATATATACCACCCATATGCTTTGAAAATTTATCACGTACAGTTTCTTTCCCACCATTGATTAAAACATTAGTTTTTGGTAAATGAATGTTATAGCGATTACTATTATTCAGTTTCAGAGAAAACAGAGATGGCGAAAAAGCTTCTCAAAGTCATAAAAAAGAGTTAGAAGGATTAGCCACTACTCATAACTATTTATAGTTTAATTCAGCTATTGAAACTTTTCTTATTTGTATAAACTTACTGTTTCTGAAATCTTATGCACTTTTTCTCTTGGTCCCAAAGACTGGTGCAGAAGTGAGCATTCACGGTATTCTATTAATGAATTCTCTGAATATATTAAAGTGCCCCTAATCCTTCTTTAAAATCATAATTAAAATAATAAATAAAATTTCTCAAAATAATATTAAATTGCTTATGCACATCAAAGATTCTGAAGACGATAAAAACTATAAGTTAAATAGTTAATCATCGACTAATGAATTTAAAAATTAATCTGTATCAGTGGAATTGGTTGATAACAGTTGTTTTTCTTAATTTAATTGATTTAAAATAGAACAGTTTCACATAAAAGCTGTTTTTTAAATTTATAATTGATTTTGAAGAAAACTCTTCCAATTGATTATAATTAAATATTTATCTTTTATATATGGTATGCCACCTATTACAATCATCATTAAAAATTTGCATTTAAACCCTGCTGCAGTAAGATTGACAGGCAAACAACAACCATTTTGCTCCAACCAACAGATTATGTAAACAAAATTATCAAGAAATAAAGCTGCCAGATTTTTTCGTTAAGCTCTGTTTCAGACTACTTGTAAATTTACTTTTAAATTAGAGTTCAATGCAATAAAAGAACATTGTGTGTAACAAACTAGTCATTATATCAGTCTATCACTTTTATATAAAACTCAATATAAGGATTTGATGTTTAGTGTAATGAAAAAAAGTTTTTAGGGACAAAATGACTATAAACTTAGCTTTCAGTGATTTGTTTGGAAGTAATCATAACTTGTTTTGTCAATAGAGTAAGAGCTGAATTTGGAGCATTTCAGTTACTTGGTAAGCTAAGTCGACAAGCACAGAGCTACAGTACAGATTTTAGTACTCTAACTAGTCGGAAAGTAATATTAATTTCAATCGCAAGTTACGATTGTTACAAACATAAAAGCGATAAACCAATTAAGAATAATAGATGCAGTAAGTAATAAGAAAACTTACAAAAAAATTCACGGAGGACTGGCACAGACTTTCCAACATTTAAAGAGCAAGAAAAAAAATAGTTTTCATACGGTATTGAGCAATATTTTGCATTTACTATAAAAACTCTTTAAAATTGCATGTTTTTTATGTGAATATTAACTTGAGATATACAAAAAAAAAAAAAAAATTCACCTAACTTTCAGCAAAAATTTAAAAAGCATTACACAATGGTCACATAGAAAATTTGAATAAAATTGTTTAGAAATCAGAATGAGAAAAATAACTTGTAGGTCAGGAAACTTTTTAAACAGAATTGTCAACAATAAAACAACAAAATTTTATAAGTTTGACTCTAGGATCACAAAATATAAGGTAAGCATTGAAAATCTTTCAAATAGTTAATTGAAAAATTTTAATTTCCACTAAAAGATTCTGTGCAAAAAATGACTATAAATTTAGCTTTCAGTGATTTCGAAGCAATTATAACTTGTTGTTTTTAGTTAAATTAGCATTCTTTGTTTTGTCAATATTTTTTATGCAAAGGGTCAGATGAGGATAAGGTCCACTATACATAGGGCAACTTAGTTAAAATCTTTAATGTAAAAATTAACTGAAAATGTGCCATAAAACAATAAAGAATATAAAAAGTTTGTTACTTCAAAAAAAAAGTGGTTGCCTTTCTTTGCTATTAAAATTAATGATTAATATCTTTTAGAATGTATGAATTAATCAAGTACAAACAATTTTTTTAAAAATTAGGACGAGAGAAGGCCTTTAGAATAAAAAAAAAAAACAGACAAATAAATAACTTACTTCTGACTCTGGCTGGAGGTGTGGATACAGAGGAAGACGTTGACTTACAGGATGAACTGGTAGAAGACAGAAGAGAAGATGAAGAGTTGGGATTCAAATCCTGGGAGCGAATCAGTGCCGATCACCTGCCGAGAAACATAAGATAATGAATGACAGATACATAAAAATAGAAATTTAAACAAAAAATAAATATAACTTTCAAAAGTAAAAAACTTTTGGATAAAACATATTTCTTGAGAATCCCACTATATTATGTTCTTTTAGTTTTATTACCAGGCAGTGAAACATTTTTAACAGCAATTTTTGAAGTGTCTGGTAAGACTAAGTTTTATATAAAAATTTTATTACAAAATTTTAACCTTTTGCCGGCCTTTTATCAGCCACCAAAGCTTTATCCAATGCTTCGCACAGCACTCAAACCAAGAAAGAACTGTTCATAGGCCTTGGAGATAAAATTTAACATGAAATTTGTATTTAAATGTAGTAGTGTTTTTTTCTACCTTAAGACAAGAAACTCAACTAATATCAAGGAAGAGGAATAAAATTGGAATAGTTATCAAGTTGTAAAATAAAAAATAAATAAAATGCTAACATTAAAGTTTATTAAATTTATCTGACAAAGCAATTAAAAAATAATTAAATATTAATGTACTAGAAATTAACTTTTTTTTTTTTTAACAATTAGACCTATAAGCTAACAAATATCACTGCTGATGTCATTTGTAAAATATTTGAAAATATGAATTATCAAAAGTTAAATTTAAAACAATGTGTTATGCTTAATCAAGCAGAAAATTCCATTTTTTTTTGTTGCTCATTCTGCTTGAACAGTTTGTCATATACTGTTTGAACAATGACAGTGACCTTCTTCGTGCTCCAGATTATTGATATGTCAAATGTCATTGCTTTCGGACGGCTGATTTATGAATCTCATTCATTGTAGGCATTCATTTACATATATATATAGAATTTCTTTGTCTAGTGATATTAATTGTAAGGATCAGACCATAGCTAATGAAATTTAAAATTGCTTTCATATTTGGAAAAATAAGTACTTACATAATATTAACTTGTATAATCACAAAACTAGAGAACTAGTAAAACTAGGGAACAAAACTAGGGATCTAGGAGCATTCTTTCAAAATAGGTGAATCGTATTTTAAAACAAAATGCAGATATTTTAAGTTAGCTTTGCTACTATCTTAAATTTACAGAAGTCAGAGTGGTGCAAAACTTAAATTTTGCTGTCTAGACAAAGGAGGTATTGTTTCAGATGAATTTGTTCATGTTAAATCGAAAAATAGAAATCAAATCCCAATCAATAAAACTAAAAGTTAATGTGGTTTAATGAGAAAACAATGCAAATTTAGACTTATAAATATTTAAGCATCTGACATTGCTGCCTGAGCAAGTTAGGTATTGTCTCGTACGTTACATTTAGTTTAAATTGAACACGATCAAAAGAAAATAATTAAAATAGTTGCTCTAAATCCAAACCAAGTTGTTAGAGTAAGACCAAAATTTGAAGATATTCAAAAAGTTCATGATGAAATAAAAAAGAAGAAAGAAACATTTTCGCAAAAGAAACCCAGACAGTCCAAAATGTGTTTAGCAGAAGACAAGAGTTTTAGAGGCTTTATGTTTTGATTTACAGTTTTCATCGCAGTCTAGAGAAGTGATTTTGAAAATCAAAAAAGACACTATCCAAAATATAAATTTTAAAATTTAGAATAAAAAATACAATTTTACCTATTTGTGTGTTTAAAATTGCTATTTAAACACGTGAAATATTATTATCCGCATATATTATTTTATTCTGAATGTGATTTTAAAAAAAAAGCCAAAAATACAAAACTAGAAGTTTTACCTGTAAAAACTTTTAAATTACCCTTTAAATAAAAAAAATTAATATACATGAGGCATTGCTATCAAATATCTAGTTGAATTCGGAATGCTTCATAGTTTGGAAGTTATAAGGGTTTTAATGTCCAAATAGGTTTAACTCATTATCTATACCTTTTATATATGATAACTCTTAAAACTATTAAATTTTTTATCCCATTTATTTCGGTTTTGATTTAATTCTATAAGGCATAAAAATTATTAAGCCATACTTAATGTGTTAGATAATGTTTAAATTCCCTCCACACCTTCCAGCTTAACGTTATTCAACTTTTTATGACTAAGATAACGTTTCTTTCTAATAAAACATTTTTCGTTGTTGTTTGGTTTTTACTGCATTTTTTTAGCAATCTTTACAGTACTATGATCATTTTAAGTACTCAAAGAGCTTTTCTTTTGCGTTCTTTCAAATGCACAAATTTTTCAAAATTATTATCATCATCATTACTTTTTCCCACATCTTGTACTGCTGTCAAGATAGGAAAGCAAATCTCCAGTTGGCATTAAAAGTAATATGATCATGTAGTACATAGATATTTTACAATACATAGACACTCTAACAGCTGCAGACACCTTTAAATAGCTGTATAGTTGTTTGAAAACAAAAGTTAAAAGAGTGCACAGGGACTTGAACTTTACTTAGCACCATGCATATATACTGTATTAAGCTATTGCTTTATCAGAGTGGCCATACAAATCAGATTTCAAATTTCCCTGATTTTTCCAGGTTTTCCAGATAAAAATCTTAAAATTTCCAGGTTTTTGTTTCTTTTTTCTTATTAAGTGTAGGATGTGTACAAGAAAAGTGTCTATATTACAAAACATTTTATTCAAAATGTTATTTTTTAAACATATCATCTTGAAAAACATAATTTATTTTGATAGTTTGGCAAGATTTTTTTTAATTTTTTTTTAATGCTTTCGTACGAAATTTTGAATCAAAAATCATACATTGACCAACATAAGAGTAAAATGAAATATTAATATATAGTTAGTTCTTAAAAAAATCTTTTATTTAAAATTTAAATATACTATTAAAGGTTAAAATGAAATAGAAAAAAATTAGGATTAATGCAACAATTGGACGACAAACATTGCTGTTAGCGATTGTAAAAAAAATGTGTGATTGGTTGGTTTGCTGAGAAAAAATAATTCGCAGACTTCTTTGAATGGGAGTAGAAAAGCTTTCAGAAAAAGAGTGCAATATAAAATCTATTATTATTCAATTATAACCAGCTAATTTTTGGAGAATTTTATAAAGTTGAGAATACAAAGACATTTTGTCAAAATAGAAAAAATTACCACCAAAGCATCGGAACAAACTTGAGCCATAAATGGATTCAGCTCAAGGGCAGAATTTAAAAACAGAAACTAATATCCTAATCCCTTCTTCCACCTCCACCAGAATCTTTCCTACATTGCACAGTCCCGTAGCTGTCAAAGGTTTCCACATTCGTTTAGCAACCGCTGGAGAATTTTATTTGGCATTCTAGTTTAACAAATTTTGATGTAAGCAAAGTATCGCTAAGTTGATGATATTTAAACTGTTTACATTTAAATATAAAAAAAGTGGGTATAATGGATGAAATAATTTAAATTAAGAAAATTAGTAAATAATTTAAATTAGTGAAATTGAAAAAATTAATCAAAGAAAAAATTTCCAGTTTTTCTTTAAAATTCCCTGATTTTTCCAGGTTTTATCCAGTATAAAGAAATTCCCTGATAATTCCAGGTTTTCAAGGTTTTCCAGGTGGGTGGCCACCCTGTTTATATAGAAACTCCCCTGATTTTGATGTACTTTAATTAAAATAATAAACATATGTAACATACATGAAAAAAAATAAAAATAACCTATCATTCAAATGGTTTTATAATATCTGACACAAATCCTTACAGAATAAAAACTATCCACTTAAGTTAGTGTTTGAATACTGATATTTAAAGTCTAACAAAAAGTTTTTCTAATAAAAATTTAGGGTCAGTCAATGTTCAAACAAAAACTTGGTGGCTCTGCTTACAAACTCCCACGATTGTACTACATTCTTTTCTTTTAAAGGTTGATCTTTTCGCAAAATAAACTTATTTTACGAGTAAAATAACATTTATTGTAATTTTATATTGGAGCATTTTCTTAATATTATATATAAAATAATATGAACGATTATCTTGGCTTTAAAATAATAGACTGCACCAGAGAAAAAATAAATTTAAACATAGGGAAACAGAATATGTATTAAAGGTTTTCAAAAAAGAATAATAAAATATACTCTTTTTATTTTCCAAATTACTTAAAAACAGAAAGTACATAGCAGTAGCTGATATATTTCAACACACTTTATTTATGGAACATAGGACGATTCTTAAAACGTTTGAGATCAAATATGTACAACTCTGTAATGAAAGTATAAGAATAATTCAAGTTTTTATCAGATAAAAATAAACCATTTAATTTTTAAGTGTTATATAACGCATATATGCAAACAATATTTTTGAGAGGAATTTATTTAAAAACATACAAATTCACTAACTTAAAATTTGCTCATTTTTTAATAAAATGATTTATTGTTAAATATCAAAACATTAGAATATTCAATTTCTTATAAAATTAATTCATGGTCTAACTTATAGTAAATAGAAGTAATTATTTTAATGGTAGTTAATAGAAGCAAATATTTTAATAGTGGCTGAAACCTAAGCAGAATATAAATACTTTAATAGTGGCTGAAACCTAGGCAGAATATTGGGGGGGGGGGGACCTAAAATAGATTCAGCGTATTCATAAATTTATATTTCAATCTCGTGTTTTCTACAGCAAACTATAAAAGACAAACTGAACAATTACTTACAAGAATGTGATGATGCAAATTATAATTGAAAAAATGGTTTTCATGAATTAAATTTTTTTTTTTATAAGTATGTATGATATACATTTTGTAGGATGCATAATAAGAAAGGGAAGTTATTTTGATTTTAGAGGCATTATTAGGTTAAATTAGTAATATTAGTAACTATACTAAATTTAACTAATTTTATTTGAAATTAATCCCTTAGAACACAAATTTTTTGAAAAAAAAAATCTTTTTTTTTTATGTAAAAAAACACTTTAGAACATTGTCAACTTTTCTTTTGGTGGACAATTTCGATATACTGCGCTTTTGTTCCATGGAAAAAGGCTATATTTTATTCTTGAATAAATAAGTGTTATAGCTTACAATCCTATGTAAATAATAAATATCAATAAAACCTTTTTTTTCTTAGCTTTCACATTGTTATTTTCAACTCTCGATTATATTTGAGTGCCAAAAATTTAGCAGCATAAAATATAACGGCTCTTGAATTATCTCAAATGTGCACAGTTAGGTTTAGTGTGCTTGAATTAACTCGAGCGCACAAGTTATGGGGTTAAGGCATTTCAATGCGTTTTTGTACCAAGAAATTTAAGATATCAAAATTGTACTATGTTGAAAGAAATTATGCAGAGTTTGAAATTAGGATTCGATATTGTCCATTTTTCAGATACTGAGAGAATATTTCTTAAGATTTTAGGAGACAAATTATATTTTAATTCTTTAGCTTTAATCACAATTTTTTAAATAAAGATTTAAGCACTAGCAAGCTTATTAATAATTACAATCACAATTAATAAATAAATATTCAAAATGATATTAAGGCAGTAGAATAAAAAAATAATTCGATATTTATGCTGCTTAAATATAAGATTTAAAGTATCCCTGTAATTTAGCTTTGTTAAACACATTTATTTAAATGTATTACATTACAATTTCATAAAAATGTCATATTGACGTATTGAAAAAATAGTTAGTATGCTTATAAAATAATGAAAACTAAGTAACAGGATTCAAAATGATAGAAATTTTTCTTTAAAAAAATTCTATTAAAAACAAAATAAATAAATTTGAAAAAATCTTAGTAGAAGGGTTTAAATCTTGTTTGTATTGATGCTTTATAATGTTCAAGAAAACCATGTTTCAATCCTAGCATTATCAAATTCATAGATGTCAGAAATCGAAGGTATAGGTAAAGGGTCCTTTAACTCAATTCTTTTCTTTAACTTTTCCATGCTAAAATAACATTATTTCTTCTAAAATAACATAACATTCTATTATAAATTGGAAATCGGTAATATGAACTTTTGTTTTTTTTATTTACTTCTAAGAAAACAACTTTAGTATTCAACATTTAAAAGACATTTCATTTTGGAACAAAAAAAAAAAAAAAAAAAAAAACTATTAAGCAAGACAAAAAAAAAGAACTGTAATAGAACGTTAAAAATTTTTATTCATTCATATTTAAAAAAAAAATAAATAAATGCGCATTAAGTATAAAAAAAAATGTTAATTGTCTATATCTATTATGCAATAATTGATGTATGTATCTTTTTTTAAGTAAGCGTCAATTGAGGGCAATTGTATCATCAGGATGCTCGAATGTTAACATTTCCCCTTAATAGTGAGTTGTCCAGCAGGTGGCACAGCGCCGCAACTACTGTGTCTGTTTACAAACGTAAGAGAGAGATTTTTAATATGAAATGATTAGGAAGCAGCAATGTACTCGGCTGCTGAAGTAGTTTGTTTTCTTTTATTTCTTAATTAAATTTATTGTTTTATTGTTGAAATTATTCTTAACTTGACTCATCGCCACATCGAAGAGAAAACAGCGATAAAAAGTAAAAGAAGACAACAATAGCTAGTCATTGATTTGTAAACTTCAATCTATTATCAACATTAAGTTCATTATGAGATGAATTCCTAATTGTCTGAGAATAACTTTTTCATATAAGACATTTGGGTGTAATGAGATGTAAAGAGAGAACCCAGCACAAAATTGTGAGCATGTGCTTTAATGAAGAATTCTTTATAGTCATTTGTAAAAATTGTTTTGTACCAGATTACAGAGAATCTTGTGCATGATATTAAATGGAGCATATACTGGACTGAATAAAGTTCAGCAACAAATGGCACACTACATGGAATATACTATATAAAGCTTTTGTATGCAATCATAAAATACAATTTTACGAAAGTAATTGAATGAATTTTAAAAAAATTTATTGAAGCGTACTCAATAAGGAGGTTGCTTAAGTTAATCTGCACATCACCTAGGTTATCTGTGGAACAATTGATTTTTAAAGTGTATATGTGATACAGAAATTTACAGATTTCATACTATTTAGAACTTACTACAGAGGTATTCAATGCATTTTTCATTCTCTCCCAGGTTGTTTCATGATTACTCAAGTTGATCAAGGTTTTCCAGCAGTTGAATTATTGCAAGAAGCAACACAGTGAAGATGAGTCCTACAAGTAATTAATATTATGATAAAAATATTGATAAGTATAAAAGATTTAAAAAAAAATCAAAATAAATTAAAATAATGAAAATAATGCACAAGCTTCAAAGCTACAATAAAGCATTCATATTTAAGCAGATTTGAATATTTCACATTATTTCTAACATATGTTTTTTTGTAATGTTTTCTGCATTAAAGATGTTTTAATGCAAATGTATACAATTGTGTACTCCCAATGAAACTTATACAATTTGTAATATGTATATTTGTTCGGTATCATTGTTTTATGTTTGGTATTTTACTTAGTTATATCATTTAATAGCATGATTCACTGCAAGTTTACAAGGTTAATGAAAAATTTTACAGGGAAATAAAACATGATATTAAATAATTAAATATTCAAACAAATGTAACACAATTAAAAAATATCATTGAGCTTTTTGTTTGCAGTGTCAACACCCCTCTCTTAAAAGTATTAAGAGAAAAAAATACATTTTCAAATGTGTTACATTTAAAATTTAACACAATTACTTTAATTAATCACAGATTTACATTTCTTTCAATAAGAGTTTAAAAATCTACCGGTTAATTAAAATTTAACTAAAATTTATTGCAATTATAGAAAATGAGAAACTTTTGAAAAATGTGTAACTTTAAAGCTGTATAGAAAAAATACATATAAATTTTCAAATATTGGAGTGTTGTCAATAAAAAAAAGAACATTCTTAGTGAATAGAAAAAGGAATAGCAAATCTTAAAACATTATTAGAAATCAATCCAGTAAAGTTCTGATATAAAGAATCTGGTAAAAATTATTTACACCCAAAACTACGGTTCTATAATCATCCAAATACTATGTAATTTTTTAAAAATCATATTAAGAAGAATATATTAACTTTTAAATTACAAAATAGCAAATGAAGAAATATCAAATTAATAACTATTTCAAAACTAAAGGATAAATAAAACTCTTCAAAACACACATCAGCAATTCCATTTTCTAAGTTGACTCTTGTTAAATTATTTTAGAAACAAATTGGAAAAAATATTCCATTTGATTGAAATATTTATTATTAACAAATTATTGCCAAAATAATGGAAGTGAACAAGATTTAAATAAATAAGTTTACTTACAATATAAAATAAAAACTTTCAGCAACATCTAAAGAATAAATTAATTTTCAAAATAAAATTAAAAGCTTTTATCTACTCAAACTGTAAGAAATTTTTAAAAAAAATTCTAAATAACAAAAGAAAATAAAAAAAAGTAATGCAAACAGCAGTATTGAATTATTAATCCAATGTATTAATATATACACACACAAAAAAATACATAAAAAATAAAACAGCCTAATCCAAAAATATTTAAATAATTAGAAAAAAATAATAATAATAACAACATCCAATAATAAAAACACATCTTGAATTTGCAAAAAACTATGTGATGGTTCCTAGAATATCTTTTTAAGAAAAACAAAAAATCATAGTTTGAGTTTGCAAGTAATCTTTTAGACACATAATCAATATATGAAATACTGATTAATCTAATTCTATTCAAAGAGGGTTAAATATTTTAGGGATTGCTTGCAATTTCAATTGGGATTTTTGGTATCACCCTAAAAGAGTAAGCTTACACAGTAAAGAGTAAGCTGTTTAGTAATCAATGCAAGCAAAAAAGTTTGTTTCTAGCAAGGACAGAACACATCTTGAAAACTCCAATTAAAACAAAGTTAAGCTTAAATTAAAGAACATGTAGCTAAGATAGGGATCAAATTAAACAAGTGATTAAATTTCAGAATAGCTGGGACACGCTATTGGTCGAAAATGACATCACAATTTGTGAGAAAAGAGATGGTATGTATTGCCTGATGCGATTTTGAAAAAGTGCTGAAATTTTTTCATTAAAACAAGTTATTTCTATAATTTTCTTTATTTTTATTTAATCATTTATAATTGATTTTATTTCAATTTCAAGATATATAACTTCATTACTTTTACACTGTGGTGTGACCGTTAAGTTGTTCACCTTCTACCAGAGAGATTCAGAGTTCAATTCAAATTTCCTCAGCTAAAAAGATTAATAACTATTTAATAAGTCTTATTTCATTTATAAATTATAATTTTTTTAATCAAAATTAATTCTTTTCAAAAAATTAAATTTTAAAATAAAAAATTAATAGATGTTTCATATTTATTTTTTAATTGTGGATTATTCTTCATTAATACATGGATTATTCTTCAACTTATTATAAAATTTTAATGTGAATTTTAAAATATTGTGGTTATAAAATAGTTTAAGCATTTTTTTACTGAATTTTGAAAGAAATTTTTTTTAAAACTTAAATTTTAAATCACAAGTTTCAAGATATCACAACACGCGAATAAGTCATCTGGGGAGAGACCGCTTTCATGCCTTTGGCCGTTCTCTTTTCCCTCTCCTCTTCTTTTCAGTTGTATAGGAATGTACTACGATATTTTCCCAATACTTAATATTTTTTCTTTTTATTTAATAAAAATATTTTTGAAAATTTCCATGATGCCTTTTTTTAGAACTATGTTTAATGTAATTTTCAGTTCCACATAGTTTTCCAACTTAAAAGACTTTAATCTATTTACAAATCAAGAGAGAAACTAACGTACTTTCTTACTCTATGACTCTCCACACGCTAATGGGGAAAGCATGCGAAGTGTTGCCATAGGTAGTGAGTTCTGCTCAACGCCACCTGCAACCCATTTCGATCAACAATAGCTACTGATATTTTTTTGTTCTTAAAATAATTTCTAAATTGAATAAAACATTAAATAGCTGCAAACATTTCTAGAAAAACAAGTTAGAGATAATAAATATTCTATCCAAACCCAAACATTTCAGCAAAAAGGGAAAGTCTAAACGAACCAAAATTTACCCCTCTCAAATTCAATCCCACGCAATTTTCAAAATTAATAAATAAATAAGTTTAAAAAAAATAATAACAATGATTTTAGGATTTTTCAATCACTTTGAAGGACCTACTCAGTAACAGTTAGTATGCTAAAATACATGTCCACTAGATTTTATAACATTGGAGTATATATTAATTGTATCAATTTTACATTGTTTAATAGTTCTGGCAATTTTTAAATATGTGTTGCTCATATCTACTAATGCAAATGAATTAACAGTTGCATAGTGGTTTAATTAACAAAATACCTCGAATTGACATTAGCATACATGCAAACTTTTAAAGACTAGAACTGGTAAGACTATCCATTAACAATTTATGAAGCATATAAGAATTTGAAAACTAATATTTAGCATATCTGTTTCAATTTTAAAAACACAACATCTCAGAATATCAGTAAAGTATTTTGGGCACAATAAAATCCTTTGTAGTACAATATTTTGACAGATAAAAAACTTAAGATTTACAAAACTATAGTTTCCTTAAAATAAATCATAAATTGCAAATTTTTTTATTATAATTCACTATGACTAGTTTTTTTAAAAGGTGCTTATATAAAGTGCAATATGTTGCCCATAGATATAATGACATGAAACATGAAGCAAGTCTTAAAGATGACGTAAATTATGTACAAGATATAACTTGCAAATTGAAATGCAACGTATGTACCGTAAATCGAAGCATATATGAATAGCAAACAATAAAGTTTGAAAAATGCACAAAGTAACAAGTCATAAATAGCAATGAGTGATTAATAAATCATCAAAATGCAAACTTTGTCACATGATTCTTTGATTACTTCAATGCAAAACACAACACATTATTTGGTAATGATTTTTATGTAAAAAATGATGCATAATCTAGTAATCATTAAATGCAAAAGGAGATTCATATATCACTTTGATAAAAATTGCAAACAGTAATTTTTAAATCCCATTAATGCTATTTGCAATAGGCAAATTTTAAATCCTTCAAACATGAATCTCAGTGTGTGATTCGTAAATCACTTGAATAAGAATCGTGATGCCTGATTCGGAAAACACTTAATAGCATGTAATACTCAGTATGATTCAGGAAGCATTTCAATGCAGACTCTGATGAGTTATTTACAAATCACCGTAATGAGGCCCATCATTTGTAAATCACTTTCATATTAAACACTATGCTTAATTCTTTATTCACGGAATATTTACCTATGAGGGATAAAAATATAATGTATAAAACTGAATATAAAATGATAAAAAAGTGAAATGAAGCTAACGCAGTGACTACACTTAAACTTCGAAAAAACACCGCATACCGAGCGGCAACTATAAAGCTATGTACAGAAATGAAAATTTCTTGCTAAAAATTCTAGCTTACTAAATATCAAAGTGAAAAATAATCTAGCAAGAAAAAGCCAAAGGGAAAAATTATGTATTCCTTTTTGACCTTCAAGAATTTTCTCATTGTAGTTTTTTAAAAATTATGTTGGTGCAAATTTTTTTACCATTTCATATTTGATAGCTATATAGATTAAATACATCACAAATTATCAGATTTTCTGAATTGGAATAAAACTTCAATTTTCACACATTAGCAAATAAAAAAAAAGTTTCAAAAACCACACATTTTAAAATTAGTGCATGCTATGCATGGTTAAAACAAGTCTATTATTAGACATGGTTTCGCTAATTACTTCCTTTACACTTTTCCCACACCCTACTAGTATTTTGATATCCAATCACAGGAGAGGGGTAAATAAGGATAAGGGTCTTTTCCAAAATTTAAATCAGACTCTCATTTAACTGACCTAGAACTATTTTTATAGTAAAAAAAATGGCAAGGAAAGAGGAGTATTTTTTTAAATTTCATATTAACTTGATATAAAATTTGATTTATATAAAGTTAATATCTTTTATTAGAATTTTATCCTTAAATTAAATTAGTACAGTAAAAATCAAAGTGAAAACCAGGGGCTGATGCAACATATTGACACATGGAAAAAGGTTTGCAATTTACTTAATTATGCTGATAAGGTGTTCAAAATTGTCCAAAATATTCTTATATAATATTTGAAAGGCCTCTAGTTTAAAGCAATCATAATGTGATAATACTAAGGAAAAGCATTAACTGATTTGACCAAACAATGTAAAAGGACAAATAAAATGGAAATAAACAAGGTTTAGCACTTAGAACACTATTAGAAACTTTATAATTTGGAAATGAAGACAACATAACTCTATAATATATAATATTACATTATAATAAATAGGTAATTATAAAATTTTTTATTTTAAATTGATACAACAACAGGAAACTTTTAAAAATATTAATGACATAACATAACTAATAATTCAAAGATACAAAAGAGTTGAAAGAGCTTCAGAATTTTCTTTCAGATACAGTAAACTAAAAGTGTAACATTCTTTGTATCATTGATCGGAAAAGGCAAAATCTTATCTTCATTAAATATAATTTTTCAAGGCCATTGAAAAACATTCTAAAATGGCAATGTTTAGTTATAAGAAATTCATTAACAGTATATTTTAATACAGTGTTCTGCTTAACTGTTTTTTGAAAGGCGAACTGCCCCCCCCCCTTGATCCCAATAAATGTACACTCTTTGCTCTTTTTATAAAAATAAGACACCCTTCATTAGAAACTATGTCTTTTTATTCAGATTCTATTTTGAAAAAAATTAATTCATTGTTTAACTAATAATTATATTGGTAAAATTATGTGCTTATAGGTAAAATTCAGATTACTTATACAAACATTTACTTTGCTTGGATTATTTTCAACTAGTCAAATTTCTAATAAGTATCTTTTTTGGGGCAGGTGGAAGGGGGATATTAATTTTTATAAGTGATTTAATTTTTTTTTTATTAAAAGTTTATTTTCTTATAATTTTCAGTTAAAATTATTGAGAAAACCTTTCTAGTTGTTTATCAATTAATCGTTTTTTGTTAGTTCTTTTATTGAAAAAAAAACATGCACAGAGATTGCTATTTAGCATGCCTTTAATTATTTTTATAAACTACAATTTTTCTCATATTTTGATAACAAAAAAGAATTACTTCTTGAAATATACTCATAAGATAGTATGAGATGGTAATTTAAAAATTGTCTAGGATAAAATTCAGTTATACATAATAATACACATTTTAACATTTTCGATGTGAGAGCCTTTTGAAAGCTGATAAAGCTTTTTTCAGAGAGGAAATACCCTGCCCTTATTTTATTCATAAGAAAAACTCTGTAATACAATATATTTCTTATTTATATAGACATAAGTTTGAAGAGTTTTATTTTTAAAAAAAATAAAGATACGATATATTTCTTATTTCTATAGACATGAGTTTGAAGAGCTTTTTTTTAAGATCTCATTTGTTTTAAATTCATATTAATAAACAAAATTCATAGGAATAAGTCACTAAATAAATCAAAGTAAGCTAACTAAAATGAGTTTTATTTGTTATCAAATAAAAAATTGATTTCAATTAAGAAAGATTTAGTTGAGAAGAATAAAAAGAAATATATAAAAATATAAAAGACAAAAAGTTTTTATTCAGAAACTTTATAAAATTCTATAATAGCTATATAACATTTTGTACATCATTATAATGATTTTTTCTATTTTGTATTTGTGTACATTGCTAGATTAAAAATAATGAATCAGAATAAGCACAGATATTTCAAGACCCAAACCTGCTTCAATATCATTAAAAAGAATTATTATTAGACCATGCTAGTTTAATAATAATTCTTTTTAAAGAATCATTGAGAATTTTAGAATCATTAAAGTATTTTTAAAATCTAATGGATTTAATCTATATTCTACCAAAACATGTATTCCAAATTTCTATTTCGCAGTATACCTTCATTTGACTAAGCAAAGAGAAAATAACATGGGTGAAGCTAATAGAAATTTTTTACTTTAAAAATCTGACACATAAACCTTGCTTTAATTTCCTATTTTTAAATTTTTAAGATAAATTTGTGATTGTTTTCATTAAACTAAAGAATAATTAGGTGATTGATTGCAAATTGCTTAATTCCTTTTGATGCCCAAGAGCTTAACCTTTGTTTTTGAGTTTTTCCTCTAAAAAAATTCCTCTGCTTAGTATGATTTTTAAAAAAAAAAAAAAAAAAATTGCAAAATAATGAGGTATAAAACTTGTAAATTTTCAGTGTTTTATGCAAACTTTATTATAACCATTTATTTTTATTAACGAAAAAAAAAATTCTAACTTTAAATAGTTTTAAAAAAAATATGTACCATCATTGATAATGAAGATAAATAAGCAAATTTTATAAGACTACAAAAATATCAGCAGTTAAAGGAAGTTTAGCAAATTTATAGTTACTGTTTTATATTTATTAAGAGTTTTTCTATTCTGATTTAGCCCAACACTGTATGGGTATAGAGGTGAGTCGGATAAATACCCAATGAGTATGGTATTTATAAATAGCTATTTACCCCCGCCTTGGGTTAATACCCTAAATCAGGGTTTTCATAACTTTTTATTATTATCTAACTAACTTTTATCAAACCGTCAATTGTCTTGCTTATAGTTTTGGAAATAAAAAAATTTTCAATTTTTAAAAAATGAACATTAAGACTTAAACTGTATCGATAATAGGAAAAATATTTTTAAAAAAAACTTCAGACACTCAGTAGAGGAGCTACATTGTCACAATAGAGAGTATCGTAAAAAGGTTTAGTTGTGTAGCACCACAAAGTAAATTTTATGATAAGTGATTTACGCGAAGGTTAAGCCCCTTTCAAGAAAAAATCACTTTTTTCCCAAGACAATGGTATTAACTAGATAAAATAAATTTATAAGAATAAAGGATGAGTTTAAAATTTCCTAAATATGTGCATTTCTATTAATTCTATAAATTTAATATTTATATTAATTGACTAAACTAAAACTGGAAATTTCCCTTGTAAATTTTTATAAAAAATAACTATATAACTAATTTACTTAAAATAAACATAAAAATATATATTTTTTATTTTAAATTTAAAATTATTTGATATTTTGTTTAAAAAGTTTTTTTCTGCATCCTATTAGAAAAAATAAAAATGATTTTTTTAAAAATTCCTTGATATTTTAGTCAAATTAAAAAAAAATCATTTTCACAGAAAAATATTAAAATATACAATTTAGTTTTTAAATTAACAAATTATTATGTTAATTAAGAGCAAAACACAGCTTAACCTTTAGAATACAAAATAATTTAGAGAATTAAACAAGAGATAGCTGTTGTTTAAAAATAATAAAATTTAACTGAGTTAAATTTATTAAGAACTTGTATTTTCCTTCAGTTTCATATGAAAGATTGATTATTAATATTCTGCTCTGAATTTTTAATTAAATATTAGTTTAAATCAAACTCTTTTGTGATTTGTAATAAAAATACACATTGTAATGGACAATATAAAAAATTTAATGAGTTTTTAAATATAAGTTTTCACTGTTTGTTTAAATATGTAAGCAGGGATACCTTGGAAGATGCACTTTTTAGGGGGTGTCATGTGATATGTATATATTTATATATCAATATGTGAATATATGCAGTGTTTTCCTTAAGTGATTTTAGAAGGGCAACCTGCCCTGTCTACCTTTTGATCCTTATAAATGCACCCTCTTTTCCCTTTCTGTAAAAATAGCCACCATCCCTTAAAAACACTGCCTTTTTATTCATATTCCATTTTTAAGAAAATTCAATGAGAATTATACAATGGTAAAATTATCTGTGTTTATAGATTTAATATTGATAACTATTATAAATATTTACATTGTTAAGATTATTTTCACATGGTAAAATTTGCATAAGTGTCTCTTTTTCTGAAAGGGGTATATCAATGAAATTTTAAGGTTATTTTTTAAATAAATACTTTACTTTAAAAAAACGGACTGTTAAATGCTTAGTTTTGAAAAAAAATTTCTGTTCAAATTATAGAAAAAAGCTTGCAAGTTGTTTATTCAAAAACAGTCTTTTTATTTAGCTTTTTTTTTAAAAAAAAAAAGAAATATGTATGCGGAGAGACTGTATTTTAATTATTTTTCATAAACTACATTTTTTTTCTTATTTAGATGAGTAAGAATTACTTTTTGAAATATACATATAAAATAGTATAAGAGAGTAATTTAAAAGGAACAAAAATAAAAAAACATTTTCAGAGAAAAAGCAATGTGAAAAGGGGAAACAATAAATTAAATTTTTTTTACAAATCAACATACATTTATAAGTTTTTCCCTTTAAACCAAAGGGAAATTAATACCAATTTTTATATATTTTTTTTATTTATTTCCAACAAAAAGTAATCAAGATGGAGAGCACACTAGGATAGGTCCCAGTATCCCACTTCATCCCTGTATGTAAAGAAGATAAACTTTTCGAATTCTTAATCTATCAGATATTATTTAAAAGTTATATCATTCAGGAATAAAATATATTTTCAAGTAAAATTTGGTTCAGATAAATTATATATGGATATGTGTGCTTTTGCTATCAATCTCACTTGCTATATCCTAATCAGATTTAAAATCATGCCTTATTAAATAATTAATCATTTAATGTATTTAAAATATCAATTTCCAAATTAATTACATACATTTAAATAACAAAAGAAAATAGCAATAAATTTTCATTGCTAGAAGTATAAATAAATTTCAGTTCTCAAAAACATTAGGTATAGTAAAACCTATATATTTTATTTATTTATAATATTTCATGTAATAAATAATACATGTAAATCTTGGTTTAGAGCTAAGCAGTTAATTAAACATCTTTCAAACGCAGAAAAAAAAGTAGTTCTTAAGAAGAGGTTTTTTTTAAAAAGGGAAGAAGTGTAACAAACTAATTAACTTGACACGCATGCTAGCATTAGCATATATTTTCACTCTATTGAAAATCTATTTAATATTAAGCTCTATACTTTTTAATCAAACACTAATAATTACATAAAAACTAAAAAATTTACTACCAATTTAAATTAACACATTAAGCATTATTGTTCAGATATCATCACAGCACAACTAAATATGGAGCCGAGAAGGAATGAATACTATTCATAAGTAGCAAAAGTTTTGTATGATAAATTTTCGAAAATAAATACTTAATATCCGAAAAATATTTTACATTTTAAAAATATATATCTGAGATCAGAAACCAAAAATAGTAGGAATTATGAATCAAAATGTAAACTTCAGAATGATTAAACCATAGCCACACTCAAATAAAAACTTAAGTTCAATGAATACATATATACATATAATGTATAATTACATATGTTGCAATATAAAATTTTCATTTAAATGAGTTATAACATTAAGAACAAAATAATTAAATGCTACAGAAATTTAAAAAAACAAACACTGGCGAATAATTTCAGTATTGACTTTTCATTTAAAAAATTGCAATAATTTTGAAATTCCAATTTTCTTTTTTTCAAACTTTTTTATTCCTTGCGCCTTGAGAGTATAGGACAAAATTAATAGTCACCCCTGATCACAAGGCAACTAAATATGATGAGTGGTGATTAAAATATGGCCTGCAGTAGCCACATGATCATCACTTTTTTTGTAGAAAATATAATGCCTTTTTTCATAAGTATGAAATTAATATGAATATTTTATAATATTCTGAAAATTACCAAATTTCCCAATAGTTTCTTCATTTTACAAATGAGCCTTGTAGAGCCGTGATGGCTCAGGGGATAGAGCGTTCGCCTTCCAATGTGGTAAACTGGGTTCGAACCCCACCGATGGCTGGTCAATACGAATCCGCATCCCGCTTGCACAGTGCTGACATCCTCAGTAGTAGACGGATCATGTGTAGGATTATTAATTATTACAAAATATTCTAAAAAATAATTCAAACAAATAAAATATTTCAGAAAATCAACTCAGTAGTTTTTCAAATAAATGATTTCAAACTTGGTCATTTTACACCTGATTTTATTTAGAGATGAGATCAGCTGACATTTCTTATGCAATCATTACACTTTTTCTGAAGGGGTTTTATAGTTATTATAAGCTATTTGGAAATTGAACATTGCTCATGGAAAAAAAATTCACGAAGGAAAATATTTCATTTCAACACCTATGCAATTAGCCACCGAAGCATGCAATGTCTAAAGTTGTCCTATCACATGTTGTTTTTGCTAGCTAAAAATCAGTTTTTGGTTTTGTTACTCAATGAACACGTTTTGTTCATTGCGTGATCATTTTTTGTTCATTCAAGTGAGGAAGATGTTCTACACAAACATAACCAAATGTGAAATGCTCAGACTGCATGCTGCAATAAGGAATGATTACAAAACTATTTGTTTTAAATACTAAATTTTAACATTGCTTTCAGTGAAAAATAATTTAAATCTGCTAAATTTATTCCTACTAGTAAGATATTAATTAATTTATTAAATTAATTACTATCTAGTTAAATCAAGTGGGAAAAATGATATAACACACAAATTATAATAAATTAAAAGTTCAACCAAAACTGCTTTGTTCTTAAATTCTAGATGTTGCTAATTATTTTAATGTAAAATGGCTTTAATATTGCTTAAACCCACAAATTAAAAAATTACCAGCTTGAATATTTTTAGACATAACAACAAAATTGTTCCTTGTGGGAGTTAAACAAAAATGTAAAATTTCTGCAAATTAGTCCAATTAACATTATTCTTTACAAGGTTTTTGTTAAACCATTTCACATTCAGATGTTAGAACTACACTTTCAGCAAATTGAAAACCCCTAAGTCAAAATTGAGTCAGAACACAAATGATCAAATATAGAAAATAATAGAAATAGTCATGTATTTTTAACAGAACTCAGAGGAACCAGCTACACTCAATATTCATTAATGTGTAAGAAAAAAAGTTTACAGTTTTCTAATAAATATTTCAATTTATCCATTATGAAAGGTTTAAACTAGTGCAATGTCTGTAAGTGTGCAATCCAAATGAATAGTTATGTGGTATAGATCTGAGAAATATAACTTTTTCTAATTGAATGGGAAAGCCTTTATGAGTAAACAAGAATTCTCTATTTCTGGACAAAACCAAAGTATTTGTATTTGAAAAATATATACTAAAAAAGGGAAAAGTTTTATTATTAAAAGATAAATAAAAAATAATATTAATATATTTTTTTAATACTGTAATGATTACATTAAAAATTCTTAATGCATAAGAATTTCATTAATATAAAATGTTTTTAATTTATTTATGTTTGCAGGATTAAATGTAAAAAATTTAAGGTTTTGGACAAAAAAGTATAAATAGTCTTACATGAATCTCTCTTCATTAATATAGTAATTTAAATTCATATTTCCAATATGAAGCACATAAAAGAGAACTTTACCTTTATAAAATTTCATTTATGAAAAACATTTAACTAGTAATTTACCAAATTCTACAAAGAGCTGCTTCTTCAATAGATTTAATGAAGTATCAACTTGCACAGATACTGGTGTATCAAAGGAAAGCTGGCACAAACATTCTTTACCTTTTTTTTTTCCCTAGCATACATTGCTGAATTTTAGGAAACTTCACAGAATATACAAAAATCAGGAGAATTTTTAATGAATCAGGATAAATAAACAAAATCTGGCAAAGCTGATAACTACAAATTTATCTCTCGAAATAAAACTACATGCTGTTAAATAGCATTGCTATCAATCAAAGCAATGAAGAAACTACTTTTCTTAATCTTCTTACACATTCTTTTAAATTAAGCATCTGAATGGAGGACAGTTTGCAAAACTATTAAAAAATGCCTCTATATATGCTTCAAAAAAATTTCTAATTATTTTCTTGTATTTAAGAACTTAGATGCAATTTTATACCAAGTTCTTGGGTGATTTTCTTTGCCAAAAACTCCCTTTTCGAAGCTTTTCCGTGCACCAGCAAGACTTTAGATGGCTCACAATGCTGAATTAGTTCTAATGATTCCTTTAGTATCAGCATGTGCAGTGAACATATACTGCACAGACATTTTAACCTCTATCTATTTAAAATACTCATATCATGAACAGAACTTCAGATCACAAATTTATTAAAAGTAACAACTAAGTTAATAACTAACTTACAATCTGGCATTCAAATTCAATTTTCTTGGTACCGCTACTTTATGACCAATCGTTTCAGATACACAATAACCTGACATAATTATCTATAAAAAAATATGATCAATTTTGATTTAAACAAATATTTTTAACATATACATAATTTCTAAAAAGTCACTTAAAATAAAGTAGCCCTTCACTTGGCCACAATTAGGTACAATGAAAAGGTTCATTGTATTAAAATGAATTTTTGCCAATTTATGCTCTTTGCAAGATTGATTTTCTTAAATTGTAAGAAATAAGAATTGAAAAATCACTTACAAACTTAGTTATGGTTACAATTATTCTAAATTAAATTTAGGAATTCAAATGAAATATTGTAGGGGACTACTGCCGAACTAGATTTGCCATCACTCTAAATATAAAAATTATAAAAATATAAAATCTAGCAGAAAATTTGGAGAAATAGGTAGCATTGAAAATGTAGGTTATAATGAAACTTATGAAAGCAATAAAAAATATAAGTATGTCAGTTCCAGCTTGCTAATTATAATTATACTAAACAATTACACTTACTCTTATTGTAAACTATTCTTCAAAAATAGCAACATATGCTCCTTTCAAATGAAAAATTAATCAAAATTGGTTCTCAATCTCTATTGCTACAGATAAAAAAATAATGAACGAGGGTTACAGTTGTGTGGGGGCTCTCTTATATTTTAAAATACAATGAGAATTCATAGATAATATATAAATTTCTGGAAAAATTATACACTTTAATAATAAAAATTATTGTAATTGACACTTATAAAAAATAATGATAAAGGAAAAAACTCTAAAAAGTTATTCAAAAAAATTACTAAGGATAAATAAAAAAAAAACTGAAGGGCAGCTCTTTCTAAACTAACTACTTGTTTATAATTGAGAGATATTGAAGGAGAGGAGGTATTCATTAAGAATCCATCAATATTTTACAGTGTATTTTCAAACCTTCCTTTTTAAAAGAATAAACTATGAATTTCTGAAAGCTCTACTTTCTTTATCTTTCTGGTTAGTCAAATTTTGAGCAGCCAGGCTTTTACTGTATATCCATAGAATGAAATATGTGGAATGGAATTCAAAATTCATAAAAAAAAAACTTTTTTAATTTTGTAATATCACAAGTTAAATTATTTCCATGGCTACAAAGTATGGTTACAAAATTCAATTTAATTTTTACCATTACTGCCATAAAATAGAAACTTTTTTTTAACTAATATTAAAGTCCCCTGTGAAATTGCGACAGCTTTCACTTTTAACGCATTGTATATTTCATTTTTTATCACTAATTGTTTTAGAATTATTTAAAAGTAAAATCAGATTATCTAACTTAAATACAATTTTTAATTATTTTATCAAACTCAAAAAAAAAAAAATTATAAATAAAATATTGTTGCACTATAAAAAAATTATAATTTGAAATACAGTACCACCTCGAAAATCCGGACTTCTGAAATCTGGAAATCTCTAACCTGGTAACAAGAAGCACAATATGGGAAAATGTTCTAGAGAAGGCCAAAATGGATTGCTGTACCAATGATGATGATGAATGCAACAAAGTTAACAGTTTACTCAAGTTTATACCCAAAATATGAATATTTGCTTAAATCTTATTGCGTGCCTGGACAGGGATTGAAATTTTCTATGTCACAAATGAACAAGCAAAAATTTTTACTCAATAGAACCAATTTAACCTCTTTCCTGGTTATAACTGATTGATTGACCTGGTTATAAAGATTGAGGCAAATGTTTTTACTGAAAAGAAAACAGTTTATAAGTTCAGCCTAACAGGCATTGTCTAATGCCCTTTTACACTTTGATTCATTTTAGACCCTTGGAAGGCACAATATAACAAAGAGTTATTGAAATTTCATGCTAATTAATATGAGAATAAGAGAAATTTCAATGATGAACATCCGCAACACTGAAGATAATTAAGAAAATAGGAAGTTGTAAACTTACTTTACCACCTTTTTCAACTCAGTCATATACTCTGGTCAAAAAATCTCTTTCTCTACAACGTTTTGAGACTCTAATAGTAGTAGCATCTGTAATCAACAGGTCTAGCCTGAATTTATCAATCCACGCAGGCCCCAAGTGACTATCTGGAGTGGTGTTAAAATCCCCCTAAAACAGAAATAGTTCTGAATACATGAATCTACATACTTAAACCTATGATGTATTTCAGAATATGCACGAACAGAAAACATGCGTAGAAATGTAAAGAAAATGTATTACAGATACACTTCAAGAAGTAAACATAATTTAATTTTTAAAGAAATCAACGGCTAATTTTTTTTATAAATTTGTCAACTGTATTTCACTTCAATTTATTGCAGTTTACAGTACTATATAAGCTGACCACTTGCAATGCATAACTATAGTAGCTCATTCAGATAGTAAAAATTTCTATGTTTATCTATTAATTCCTATTTCCAGTAAAGATCTTTTAAGATAAGAGCTTACATCAATTTTAATTTCATTTTTTTTTGGTGTTACAAAATTTTTTTATTAAAACAATAATTCCTAATGCCAATTTTCTCTAATTTCCCCCCTTTTTCTATTAAATTTTATTTTATTTATTATCAACTAAAAAGTCAAATAATTTAATTCTTTGAACTATTTTAGGTTAATTTTTTTTCCATAAATTCTAAAAACTGAATATTCCAGACTTAAAAATTCATTAAAAAAAGAAGAAGAAAATAGGAAGATGGATGAGTTACAAAAGTTTTGTCCTCTGTTTCAAAATAGGATGAATTTGGTTCTTGATAAGAGGTCAACTTAGACATAACATAAACTTAGTAGGCTTTACTGTATAAAAAAGAAACTGAAATACATCTAACAAGTATGGGTAAGTATTGTGTTGCAGAAATGCAAATTAATGTGTATAAAATAAATTTATTACAGACCAAATGATTGTAATAATAAAATCAAAATACTTAAAACCTAGCTTTTCTCCTATTTCAAAAACACAAAAGCTCAATCAAAATAAATATAAGAAACAATAATCCAATTAATTATTGATGATGACAATAATTTAGAAAAAAAGACTTACTATGCAGACTACCCAGTAAGCACACACCTTACGGCAAACGTAAGGCCATAAGCTGGCATTCTAGGTAGGATAACGGCAAAAGGCAAGTACAATAGGGTCCTTTATCGTTTGTTTTGAGGCATTTCAGGAAGAGGCGGAATAACTCTTCACTTAAACAGGCCCGAAAAATAAAATGGTTGTTTGGCCTCTTACACTAAACTAGTTACAGGACCTTTATTGTATACTGTTAATTAATTGCAATGTTACAATAGATTAATAATGAATAGATGCAGAGTTGATAAAAAATGTGCTTTTAACTCAAAATTTTGAAAAAATCAGGATAGAAGGGGAAAAAATCCATAAACCATTAACCGTATTTCTTGAGAGAAAAAAATTGATTATTTTAATTTTCTTTGAAAACTGCTAATTTTTTACATAGAATATTAAAAACTAGAATTTTATTATTTTACTGTAATCTAAATATACTTTCTGCAGCATTACCTATTATATTTTTAAAAAAAAAGAATTTTATTAAAAAATAATTATTTTAAATTTTATTACAATTTTTAAATAAATATATATATAATTATTTATTTTTTATTTTTGAAATCATTTTCTGAAGTATAATTTTTAACTCGAAATATAATATATTCTTACTTTCTAGAAAAATTTAATACATATTCCCTTAAAAATAAGAATAAATATTAAAACTTATAACTAGAACAATTCCTTTGTTCATTGAGAAAAAGTTTTTTTTTTCGATTGCTTATTATAAAATTCTGTTAAATTTATTGTATTAAACATGTACTTAAGAAAGACTTATTGAATTGAATACTCATTGAAGACTTTCTTTTATTGAAGACTTATCATTATTATTTTTATTGAATAAGGGATACATTTATTTTTAACGTTAAAGGATTCAACAAAAAATCTATCATTTTTATAATTCATGGTAAAAAAAAAATTAAGTAGTAATTTTATATGATAGCAAAAAAAGGTTAAAGGTCCATTATTGTTTGTATTTTGGCATTTTAGGAGGAAGCGATATGGAAACTTTTCCCATTGGTTATGTTTTGGTCGCTTAAAAATTATTACTGTAAGCCCCAAATGAAATTAACACAAATTTTTTTCCAGAGATTCCTTTTTGAAACCTTCTTTAAAATAAAAATGAATAGGTAAGTTTAAAATTCATGTAAATAAAAAAATCTATTTATAGAAAAAAAATAAATTAATATATTGTAAATTGCTTAAATCCTCCTTGAAATTATAAATTTCTTGAATTTAGAGCAAGGATTTTTAATGAAATATCCTTTTTATTACATTAATTTACTAACTTTTATTACAATTTTAGTATTTTGTAATAATGAATGTATACCATTTTTTAAATGGTATACATTCATTATTACAAAACTTTTAGTAAACTTTTTATTTATATAAACTGTTTTTTATTTTAATGTTCATTTTAAACTTAATATCTTAGTTTAATCACTTACTTCTCAAAAACTGGATTCAAAACAGTTTAAATGGTCTTAAGAATTTTGAATTTTCAAAAAAATTTGTTTAAATTTTCTGATTGTTATAGCAAATGTTTAGTCTAATAAAGTAAATAACTTTTTTTTCCCTAAACTTTTAAGCAATACTTGAAAGTAGTAATTGTTTAGGAAATTTTATTCCTAAAATACGTTTTTAAATAATAAAAATACACTAGGATACTTTTATTAATTTAACTTCAAAATACTAAGCAAAAAATTTTTTTTTTAAAACTTATAATAAAGAATATAAATAAAAATAAAAATTATACTTTCAAAATGTTAATTATATTTATTTTTTATTTGTATAACAAAAATATTTCTTCATGCAGCATTATATTTATTTTTAAAATAGTTTATATACATTAAGGAAAAAAAACTGTTTTGAATGCAATACAGATGGCGCTGTTTTTTAATTTTTTATTTTAGACGTGTTTTCGAGTTCTGCAGATAGATGGCAGAAAATATAAAGAGTAGGGTCTTGTAGGGTATAGTTATTCAAAACCAGAATTGCGTCATTGAGTTTTATTTTAAAACTCAATTCTTTTAATAAAAAATTAAACGAAATTAAACATTAAATTTCTCTGTTTCAATCTTTCTCTACACTTACATTCATCACATACTTCAATTCAAGTGTTAATAAAAATAGCATCGTATTTAAAGCTGGAAAAAATACAAAAGTTACAGCATGATTTAAAAAAAGTTACCGATTTTTTCTTCTACGAAGTCGATATAAGATTTAAATAAAAATACATTCTGTGAAAAATTACTCATTCACCAGTAATATTCCCTAGTTGTAGGAAAATGAAAGAAACATAACAATACAAAATAATAATTACACATTGAATCATTGTCAAATGTCATTTGCAAAATGTTTCCTATACATGAATTAAAAATATTGTTTTTTCTCACAAGGGGTTTTAGGTTAACAAATTTTAAAATTGTGCTTTGTTTTAAATCTTAGGAAATAATAGCAGAAATATGGCTGAAATATGAAAACAACGGTAAGAGTACCGAAATTTTATCTGTTTGCCCAATTAAATTGTTGGTATAGTTTGAAATTTACGGTCAATTTGCAAATCAATATTTTCGAAAAGACATAACTATTTAGACAAAATTGAATGATTATGTAATTAGAACTAAGTGGAGCTCTTTTAACCATAAACTGGTGAAAAATGAAAAAGTATTTCATGCTGCTGAATCGACTTTGCAATTTTCATAGTACAAAACGAATCCAACGAATCATTTTCATACCTCCTTTTTAAAGAGAGCAGTTCTTTTCGAATTAATTTATTAAAATCCGTTAAAGTTTGACGATAATTTTAAAAAAATCAAAAACAGGTCATAGTTCGTAAACATACAAATAGTATTTAAATATATTAAATGTTTTTCAGATAGTGACGATAATTTATACCTTGACTGCAGCAGATAAATTTTTATCAATTGAACCGCTTACTGATAATAGTTGTTCGGCACAATTTATTTTTATGTATCCTTGTTTTCTACATGGAGGCACCGTCACTTGTTCGCTACGCTCGATAATCCCTGTAGTTGAATCTCATTCATCAAGTTTGAAATAATTGAAGATCAAGTACCAATCGTTTTCTTCCACTTTTTTTCAATAAAAATTACGATCGGATTGCCAGCAGTTGCATTTTAAGGATTACTAAGTTTTGACAAATGAAAAACAAGGAAAAACGGTTTCGCCGAGAGTTATTACGGATTGAAGATGTTCTTTGGAAAAAGCAGTTTATCATTCTGAAGTTTGTTTGTTATTTTTTTTCTCAGAACTAGTGGCATTGGGCACAAACCGTTCTTCAACATTGTACTTAAAAGTTTTTTTTTCTTCCTGAAAAATCGATTAAAAACCATTTTGTCTACAAAATATAAAATTATTACACTTTTATTTAAGTACATTATATTAAATTGTTAATTGTAACAAAATAAAAAGGATAGCTGGATTTGAATAATAAATAACTGTGCTTAAAAAAATTACATTTAGAAAGGCAGAATGTGCGACACAATAAGAATTAATAAATTAGAAGTAATTTTTTCTTGTTAGCAGATCATATAGGAAACAGTTCATATTTCTCTTTATTCTACATAAATTTTCAAATGTCGGTATGAAATGTCGAAGTTTTATATTTGGCAACACCTAATTTTTTTCTATATAATATTTTTTCTTTATTTTTGCTATTTTTGATATTAAGTCAAGAGGGATATTATAAAAATCGCGTAAATGATAAATTTTTCTACAACAATCGATAAATATTTATTAGTTAAAGAAAAAATTAAAAAGAACCTTTTAAATTGTAATAATTTTCAAACAAATAAGAGTTTCTAAAAGCAAATAAAGACTCTATGTTACGTTTATAAACAAATTTGACTCTTTCAGCAGACCAAATTTAACTTCTGCAGCTGAATTCTTGCTGCCATAGAGCGGCCCATATGTTATTTTTCCAACAAGTTTAAGAGTAAAAATAATCTTGACTTAATTTTAGAATTATTTTTTAATTCCATTGTAATCTTCATTCAATTTCCTACATATCTTCGTAATTTGAAGTTTCTAAATCTAACAGTGTTTGACAAAATGTAACGTTGAGTTGAAAACCCCAAAACAGTGGCGGTGTCAGTGACCTTTTCAGTTTTCTGATGGAGAAGGAAATTTATTAATATCTGCTCGTTTCACATTAATTTAACAATGCAGTTTATTTTTCCAACTTCATATAAAAAGAAATTTTTAGAATTGGTCAGTGGCAATGTTATTTTTCTAGGTTCTCATACGTTCGAACTTTTCGATTAGATCAACTTCAACACTATTATCTTAAGTAAAGAATTCTAAGAGTCATGAAAAAAATCATGATAATATAAGCATTAATAAAAGCATCTCGAAATGATATAATAAAAAATAAAGAAGATAATTTTTGAAACTCTTGGAATTCATTGTTTTACAGACTGAGTTTTTTCTTTTTATTTTCACCACAGCATATTTTTAATAGTTTTACATTGAATTACTTTAAAGCAATTATATACCCTTTTTACAGTTAACTTATACACAACTATTGTTCTCCTTTTTGGCAGCAATTATTATATAAATATTAATACTGAAGAAAGAAAAGAATTTTGTATTGTTCTACGAAACGTATATTGGCTGGAATTAAAAATCAATTTAGCCCATTGGCTGAAAAAATGACAAAAATTAATTTAGAGACCTTTTGTAATTTATGATGACCTTATGAAAAATCTATCCTAGAAAAAAAATGATCAATGGGTATCCAGTGATCAGAATAGTGCAATCACAATTCTCTCATGTTATTAAACAAATAGTATTCTTTAACTTTTATTAATCCTTTTATTAAGCGCATAAAATTGTAATTGTATAGTATATTTTTTTCTCTTAATAACACATACTTTTTTTAATTTTTTATTTTAATAATCATTTTTGGATTAATTCTGTTTTTAGAAAACAGTTCAAATCAACCTTTCAAATAAAATTCTATATAAATAATATCTGATATCTAGTAACTTAATCTTAGTTTATTTATAGTTAAATATAATAAATTTTGCAATTATAGTAGGAATAAAGAAGTTTAACAAATACGACATAGTTAAGTTAAAATTTAACTCTTTATTTTGTAAAAAAAAAAAAAAATTATTTTGATATCCATATTTATTGTAGAATATTTATTTTGAAGAACTTGTAATTCAACTTTGAGTAATTTACGATGAGTAATTCTTTTGCCGTATTGACTTATTCATTCTTTATTTGACTTAGCTCAAATAAATTTCCCCATATAATCAATTTAGAACAGTCCAGTAAACATATCTTAATAGAAAATTAAAGGATTTAAGTTTCCGACTCAGAATTTTAACACTTTAATCTTTACACTACTATAACAAACCTTAAATGAAAATATTATTTCGAATTATTTTCGTAAAAACAAAAACAAAGTTTACTCACTGTCCCTTCTTTACACAGGGGGGTTGCTCTCCCAGGAGCGACCCATCATAAAAATTAATTCCTTGAATTAGTGCTGTTTTAAATAGTTTTCAATAAAATTATAATATTTTGAATTATTATTAGTAATGATTGCACTAAAATTAATAGCTTGTAATGCAAGCACGTGTCAAGCACTAAACTGGATGAAATGGAAGAAATCCTTAATTATCACAGAGAATAAAATTAAAATTTATGAAATTTGTTGAAACTAAGTTCATAAACAGGTTTTGTTCATTTACATTGAATTTGTAAATTTAATATAAAAGATAAAACTAAAACTATAAATTCCACGTTTAAATTTATTTATAAAATTATTCATAAAACAAAAAATTAAAGAAGATAAACTTTATTAAGCTAAATTTATTAAGAATTATTCTATACTTATATTTTATCCTATACCAATAAGGAGTAAAAGATATTAATGCAAATAAAATTAATTTCAATTAATTATCATTTTTTTAATGCTTTTGTTGTAAGCAATTTCACCTTTTTATGTCCTAATCAAACTTAAGTTCAGCATTTAATTTATGATAAACATCTTTTTTAAAAAAGAAAATCAATAAATAAAAAATAATAATATGCTTTCTTCATTCTTGTAAGAATTATAAATTAATAACTCTCTAAAAGATTATGAATTAAATGACAATACTAAATATTAAAAAAAATTATTATGTTATTTACATAATAAAATATATAAATCATTGTTTAGAGTTTTGCAGAGCAGTTTTGTTCTGTTGGAGTACAAACTTCATGATCTCCTTTAAACTTAATATACAGAAATATTAAAACATTAATGTTAGCATATAATTTATAACCCTTTGAAAATCATACTAATATTAAGCTATATTTCTATTAATTTATTAGTATTAGAGACATAGAAATTAAAAAAAAATTACAGCTAATTTAACACATTGGACATTTATTATTCAGTTATTTATTATTCAGATCATCAATTCACAACAGAATACGGATTAAATAAAGAATTGTGTAGTATTCATATTCGGAAACAGATTTATATGATCAATTCTTTAAAAAAATTACTTGTGTTACTTTTTAAGTCACAAATATTGGGAATTATAATCAGAAATGTGAATTTAAGGGCTATTAAACCATAACCACTCTCAAATAAAGAAAAATAAAAAATTGTGATTTTAATAATTTATATGTATATTGTAATAATTGAATTTTTCTTCAAATTTAATAATGAATTAACTATTGACAATGTAAGAAAAACTAAATTGTGCCTTAAATGCATATAATTTTGTAAGACTTTAAAAATAAATATATATACCATTGAATTAGTAATAAAACTGATAACTGATTTTTTTGGAATATTAAAAAACATAAATAAAAAAAATGTGATTGTCAATTAAAATAACTTTGCACAATTTCTTGATCCATAAGAAATTAGGACAATATATATCCTTCTTAATGAAGAAAAAATATTTTTATTTCTTGAAAAAAGAAGTACTTTGAAAAATTCTTATTTATAAATGTTTTCTACTAAAATTAAAATGTTTTAATTATATATAGATTAATACAATAAGTTAAAAATATTACACTTATTATCAGCAAACATTTTACTTACCAGATGAAACAGTGAAGACAGAGTTGTAGTCAGGTATGGTAGCTTGCTTGGTTGAATCATCTTGTATGTACACAGGTTGATTTGTTTATGATCTTTCGTGCTTCGTTCCAAAGCTCTGGCCATATCTTCTTGTTGCTCATAATGATGAGTATCCAAAGCAGCAGATTCAACTTTTGTTTCAGGTTCCTATCGAATAAATGTGATTTTACTAAAAATAATTATTTATACACTTGCAGAGGTACATTAGCTATTATTTATACACTGAAAGCTTATGGAAATTAAAAAAAATTTAAGATGCATAGAAATGTTTGTTCGTATTTTTCACAAGTATTTATTAAAATTTTATGAACTTTCACTAGAAAAGAATAAAACGCTTAATGAACATTTATTTTTAATTTATTAATGTATTTCAGTTAACAAAATTACGTTAATATTTGTTGAAAATGTGAGAAATTTTTAATGGCCACTTTAAAAAACTAGCTGTCTTTTCAAAAGGAAAATAAAAAAAATATATAAGTTTAGTTTTTTTTATTGACTTTTATACTTTAGAAAAATTGACAGTTAAAAGGATTTTTTTTTTTTTACATAAAACATGATTATAAAGAAGCAATGATTTCATTTAACCACATGCAACAACATAAAATTCAAAAAATAGAAGGGTAGTTTAATTAATAACTAGCCATCAGGTCAGCTGATAGCTTTTTGTTTTTGACTGCCAGTGATACCAACATCAATTCTTTCATAGCATCCAAAATACTTCATCTTCAGTATCCAAAAATACTTCAAGGATGTTCAACATTTTCACCCTCTAAGTAAGAAAGCAAAAAACATTTTAAATTAAATTTATAAAAAAACCCTGGGGCTTGAGCGGTTACCAGGCGCGACGGCAGGTGGTGGATAGCCGAATGTCCTGTAGCACTGACAGGATAGCCTCTGAATAACAAATAGGAGGTCGTGAACCAACTCCCGTAACCCAGGTGTTACGCGACCAGTGTCTTGGGTGAATGGCACTGCGGTTATAGTGTCTTAACGGAGCCTCTAGTTTGACTGGCGAACATCTAGAGTAATTGCCTTACCCAGTAACTCGGGCAATGCGGCACTGACTTTCTTTACCTGAGCTTTTTATTTGAGGTAATTTATGGCTGAAAATGACAAAAATACAACTCAAATTACTGCATTTGCAGGTGAAAATCCCAAAGTAGACCTTTCTGCAAAAGAAAAGGAAACCAGGGAAAAACCAACTGAAGGAGAAAAAATGAACCCTTCATCAAAAGAAGTAGAAATCACCTCTACCCAATCAACATCTCAAGTGGGGCAGGAAGCTATTAATAGCATGACTGCCTCCATGGATGGGATCAAACTTAAAAAAAGACTATCTGGTGCACAGAAAAAGAAACTTGCCCGAGAAAAGAAGATGGCTGAAGGTACCTGGGTAGAAAAACCCAAACCAAAGCAGAGAGGCGAGAAAAGACAAAGCCAAAGGATGGAACAAGATGTAGCCCCAAAGGCTGCCAGGAAAGAAGGACCTGAAGGTATAACCTTTAAGGAAGCTCTAACGGCAGTCAAAATGGCTGTGATTCTTGAAGGACATCCTCTTGAGCGCTTATCCGAAGAACAGGCCCTAGACCTTGAGTTCTTGAAAACTGAAAAAATTTCTAGAAATGAAGAGGGTTTTGTCCCCACTTTTCTTTCTGGCAGACTAGAAAATGGGGCACTTATCATCAACTAAGCAGATCTGGGGAGCTCTAAGACGCTGGAACAGACTGTAGTTGAGTTAAACCCATGGCAGGAGCAAACTCTCTTGGTAGGAGAGGCAAGGAAACTTGTCAGAACTACTAAGATCATTGCTAAACTGCCGAAAGTTTGTAGTAAACTGGAGCCCAAAGAGGTCCTGAGAAAGATTGAGGCACAAAATGGTGGGCTTACTCCAACCGAATGGAACATACTTCATCGGAAGAATGAACCATCAGGACAGACCATCGTCCTTAGCGTGCCTGAACTGGACGCGGCAACACTTGGCAAAAGGGGATATAAATTTTATATCGGACTTCACCAAGTTCAAGCCAAAGTCCTAGACAAACCTTCCAAAAGCAATGGGGGTGAAGGTTCTTCAAGCCAACATCCACCACAGTAGAAGTGGCACCACAAACCTCACCAAGAAATTTCTTGATGAGGATTTTCACCTGGCCCTGATCCAAGAACCTTGGCTTGTCAGGGGAAAAATCAGTGGCCTCAAAGGAGCAAAGGGTAAGCTCATTTATAATCTTAATAGTGAAGCTAGAACATGTATCCTAATAGATAAAGATATTAAGGTTCTACCTCTAACAGATTTTATTCATAGGGATTTAACAGCAGTGAAAGTCAGACTCAACATAGAGGGAAGAGACCGAGAAATTGTTTTTTGCTCAGTCTACCTACCCTATGAAGAGAAGGCTCCTTTCACCTTTTTATGTCCTAATCAAACTTAAGTTCAGCATTTAATTTATGATAAACATCTTTTCTAAAAAAGAAAATCAATCAATAAAAAATAATAATATGCTTTCTTCATTCTTGTAAGAATTATAAATTAATAACTCTCTAAAAGATTAGGAATTAAATGACAATACTAAATATTAAAAAAAAATTATTATGTTATTTACATAATAAAATATATAAATCATTGTTTAGAGTTTTGCAGAGCAGTTTTGTTCTGTTGGAGTACAAACTTCATGATCTCCTTTAAACTTAATATACAGAAATATTAAAACATTAATGTTAGCTTATAATTCATAACCCTTTGAAAATCATACTAATATGAAGCTATATTTCTATTAATTTATTAGTATTAGAGACGTAGAAATTAAAAAAAAATTACAGCTAATTTAACACATTGGACATTTATTATTCAGTTATTTATTATTCAGATCATCAATTCACAACAGAATACGGATTAAATAAAGAATTGTGTAGTATTCATATTCGGAAACAGATTTGTATGATCAATTCTTTAAAAAAATTACTTAACATATAAATAAACTTTTGCATTTAAAAAATATATTTCAGGCAAATCTCTTCTCCTTTAGGTGTTACTTTTTAAGTCACAAATATTGGGAATTATAATCAGAAATGTGAATTTAAGGGCTATTAAACCATAACCACTCTCAAATAAAGAAAAATAAAAAATTGTGATTTTAATAATTTATATGTATATTGTAATAATTGAATTTTTCTTTAAAGTTAATAATGAATTAACTATTGACAATGTAAGAAAAACTAAATTGTGCCTTAAATGCATATAATTTTGTAAGACTTTAAAAATAAATATATATACCATTGAATTAGTAATAAAACTGATAACTGATTTTTTTGGAATATTAAAAAACATAAATAAAAAAAAATGTGATTGTCAATTAAAATAACTTTGCACAATTTCTTGATCCATAAGAAATTAGGACAATATATATCCTTCTTAATGAAGAAAAAATATTTTTATTTCTTGAAAAAAGAAGTACTTTGAAAAATTCTTATTTATAAATGTTTTCTACTAAAATTAAAATGTTTTAATTATATATAGATTAATACAATAAGTTAAAAATATTACACTTATTATCAGCAAACATTTTACTTACCAGATGAAACAGTGAAGACAGAGTTGTAGTCAGGTATGGTAGCTTGCTTGGTTGAATCATCTTGTATGTACACAGGTTGATTTGTTTATGATCTTTCGTGCTTCGTTCCAAAGCTCTGGCCATATCTTCTTGCTGCTCATAATGATGAGTATCCAAAGCAACAGATTCAACTTTTGTTTCAGGTTCCTATCGAATAAATGTGATTTTACTAAAAATAATTATTTATACACTTGCAGAGGTACATTAGCTATTATTTATACACTGAAAGCTTATGGAAATTAAAAAAATTTTAAGATGCATAGAAATGTTTGTTCGTATTTTTCACAAGTATTTATTGAAATTTTATGAACTTTCACTAGAAAAGAATAAAATGCTTAATGAACATTTATTTTTAATTTATTAATGTATTTCAGTTAACAAAATTACGATAATATCTGGTGAAAATGTGAGAAATTTTTAATGGCCACTTTAAAAAACTAGCTGTCTTTTCAAAAGGAAAATAAAAAAAATATATAAGTTTAGTTTTTTTTATTGACTTTTATACTTTAGAAAAATTGACAGTTAAAAGGATTTTTTTTTACATAAAACATGATTATAAAGAAGCAATGATTTCATTTAACCACATGCAACAACATAAAATTCGAAAAATAGAAGGGTAGTTTAATTAATAACTAGCCATCAGGTCAGCTGATAGCTTTTTGTTTTTGACTGCCAGTGATACCAACATCAATTCTTTCATAGCATCCAAAATACTTCATCTTCAGCATCCAAAAATACTTCAAGGATGTTCAAAATTTTCACCCTCTAAGTAAGAAAGCAAAAAATATTTTAAATTAAATACATAAATAAGCTAAGTTACCAACATGAGAGAAAAAAAACAATCCAATTCACACCAACTCTCAAACCATTTAGATAACATTCTAGAAAAAGGAAATTTTAGAGATTTTATAATCAATTAAAAAAAACTGGTATTTTAAATTTGATGCACTGTTTTAAGCTTGCAGTTGTCTTTAAATTAACTTGAATACTACTTGTATTTATTATTTTACAAATAATGACTGGAGACAAAAGAACTGTTGCTCTCACATGGACCCCAGAAGGAAAACGAACTAGAGAGGTTTTAAGGTCGAGATAGAACATTGCAAACTTAATATCCTTGTATACAAGTTACTTAACAAAGAATTAAAGATAATAATTCATTTAAAAAATAGCAATCGGAATTTTGAGAAATAATAATGTTTATAAACATTAGAGCATTTCAGATTAACAAAATTAAGTATTATAAATAAACAGAAGAACAAGGTTCTTGAATGTTGAGCACCTTCTTATTCATTCAGTTTTATAATCTTTTGTAATAACAATTTCTACCTGAGTAAATTTCTTGTTTACTTTGTTACTGAATAAATTTTATCAAGATGCCTCAAAAGTGGTAAAAACTAATTATTGGTTTAAAGTCAGTTTCGAAAGAATGTACGAAAATATTTTCACGCTTTTAGCTTACTTGTTTTCTGTAACGTTTTCAGTTTTATTGGAGTTCAAAGTTTATATGGAGTGAGATAAAAGCGTACAGAAAACTATTCAAATAACATCTCAAAAAGGAGCAGAAACAAGAATAATTAACTTTATTCTAAGCGAGTACATGGATCCTAATGCGGTTTCTCCATGCATAGAATAAAGTGACCACATTTTTATTGAGATAAAGCGGGACAAATCTGATGAAATGAGAATTACAATTTAGTCAAACTTTCAACACGCACTATATATATATGAAAATACGAATAAATGTTTGCAAAAATATTTTCAACATCAACTGGAAGTAAGTCAGATGTTGTTTGAATAGTATAGGTATAGAATGTGCGCTGCACAACCTACTCTAATATTTTTTTGGTTCAAATGTTCGCTAAGTTTCATAAAAACGTTATTGATGCCTCTTCTAGCTTTTCCACCAAAATTTACGTTAGTGTTATCAGCACAATGGGCAATAATTTTATTGTTTAAATTATTATTTTTTAAAATAGTACTTATTAAATTAAAAATTATTTGTGAAGTTTCATCAGGCAATGAAAACAAAATCTAATATTCTAATTTTAATTCCTGTTCCTGGATCGAAAAATCGAACAGCTGTGGGAAATAATTTTAAATCTTGTGGTTGGAAGCATCAGAATATGTGGATATAAATGCGCATTTTTCTAATTCTTTCTACAATTGTGAAAAAGAATATGGTGGAAATTGGGGGCTAGGTTTCGCATTCGACTGACCACCTAACCAGAACATCTTGCTTCTGCACCCCAGAGCCCAAGGTTAAGAAAGCCCAGAACAAGGCCCTTTATTATGGGCTGTCGCGCCACTGAGTTTAGTTTAGTTTTGAATGGCAGCTTTAAGAATTTTTAAAAACAATACTGGAGATTAAAGTACATTAATCAATGAATGCAGTCAATAATATTTACTGTTTCAAATTGATAATAATTAAGTTAAAATGTCTGCGTGTAGAATATAAGATTAAAATAGTTTCATTTAATATTTCCGCTATATTTTTTCAATATGTTATAAGACATTTATTTCACAAAATTTTGATATTTTTTCCTTTTCCTAATAGTTTTGTATCAAACTCTTTTTAGGGGCTCATACCCACATTGCTCTTGAAGAAATTTTAGCCGAAAAGGCTGAAAAAGCAAAAGATGCCGAAGAAAACAAACTTCCCCAAGAAGTAGTTCTGATGCAGCCTATTAACTCTTGTGTGAAAACCATAATTATGATTTGCAAGTAAGTGCACATTTTCATAGCACAGATTATTAATGAAAAAAAGGATAAATTTAATAAAAATTCAAAGTAAAAATATTCCTAAGCTCCTTGTTTAGTATTAATATGTTTTATGAGAGACATAAGTTTAGCTCATTAAATTTGGATGTAGCTTCGTAGCTATAGATTGAGTGGTGTTTAGTTTTGTATATTTAGTAATTATAGTTAAATTTCAAAGTGAAATTGAGAAAGTTTGTTTTATCCAAAAGGCTGTTGAAGTAGTAAATCAATTATCTTAAGTATTTGACTTATTTTAAATTTACAGGTTGCAGTGTGTTTATTTATCTTCAAATATATATTGTAAAGAACTACATTTTTATTCAATCTTTATCAGAAACAACTCACTATATTGTGATAGACTTCAAATAATTATATGCATTGTGACTTTTTAAAAAGGTTTTCTTGCATCTTTCATAGTCATCATTTAGTTGTGTTGAACCCTTGTGTTGGTTATTCATATACAATACCCACAATTGGTATAACTGAATATATGACCTGAATAACTGAATATATTGACATAACTGAAAATATAGTACAATATATTTTGTAGAGATAATAACCAAAGTCTTGTATCGAAAATTGTCTTTATTGTGGCATGCTAGTGTTCTAATTATGAAACCTCTTGTATTTTGTAAGTTTTAAAGTATCTTTCATTTTTCTGAATGTAAAGCAAACTTTTTTTCATCACATTTAACCATATATTTTTTTTAATTCTGTTAAGTTGTGTGGATTCACAATGATAACTAGGTCTAATAATTTAATTTTGATATTATTTACTATTATTTATTTCGATATTTTCATTAAGATTGTTAACAATTAGAAACATATAATAAATTAAATTAAGTCTAAGAAAGAAAATGTATGTGTTGTGCAAACCGATTAGTTATCTCTCTTTTTTTCCAAATTGTAATCAACATCCTTAATTATTATCATAATTTTAAAGAGTGGCTAAACATTGCATAGTTATGAATATTTTTTTAAATATTTTTGTTTGCATCTTGCAAATAAAAATTACCCCCAAAAAATTTATTATTTAAAACATTATTTTGGACAACTATGCATTATTTTAATTGATTTTTTTAAAAATGTTATTTTAATTTTTTTAATTAAATGTTTAATTACATAACTTATGACTATTTAGTTTTTATCTGTTCCTTTTTTTTAAATCAAAACTTGAAAAATTGAATACAATATTTAATATCCATCTGCTTTTGTTAAAGATCTTTAATTTTTTTATTTTTAGAATTTCTTGAGAAACTGAACCAGTAAAAATAATTACAATGTTGTATCTGAAACTCTTATGTTCCTTGATTGTATATGTGGAAGTACTACAGGAGCCCTTGGATTTTTAGGTCTATATATTAATGAACACAATGTTGCTTTAGTTAACCAAACTTTAAAAACACTTACTGAATATTACCTGGACCATGACATGAAAATCAAGTAAATAGTTTTAATTTATTTTCTTTACATTTAGTGTTTATTTTTACACATAGTATTTGCTTTTGTTTTTGTGTACTCATGTGGTAAAAATTGGTCCTCTCCAAAAATCAGTATTAGAAAATTTTATTTTTCTAATACTGAACTAACTCTTTTCTTTTATCTTTAATTTTATCACAAAAGACTACTCTCGTTATTTTAAAATACAATTGAGTATAATTTCATTAAAAATGTATTCATTTTTAGCACAAAAATGTATAATTACCTCTGGATAGGCTTTTGTGTCATTTAAAAAAGTGAAACACGGTTTTGTATCGTATTCTTGAAATTTTGATGTAACATTTTGATAATAACAGAAGTTTTATGCGTAGTCCATGCAATGAAGGCACACATAAGTTTTATGGTCGCAGGAAACAATCTTGCAATGTTATATTGATATTTTTGTCTGCACTTTTTGATTAAAGTATTGGAAGCAAGGTTGCTTTTGATTACTTTTTCTCAGTTTGCAGGCTGACCCCACTATAGAAGATTGTATTGGTGTCAAATGAAGTCAGGTTTTTATCAATAACTTAACTGGCATTATTTTGATTTCCCCCTCCCCTTCATTATAGTCTTAGAGAAAGTCTTGCTGCATTGATAAACATCATTAATTTAATATATTTGTGTTAATTTAGCTCAATTAAAAAAAATAATTTTAAACTGTTTATAGCAATATATAAATTACATAGGTATTTAAAAGTAATCTTCCACAATTTTATTGAATAGTAATTCTAAAAATATTATTTATTGTATTTTGTTTTAACAACAGTTTGAATTGTAGTATTAATTAGTGTCTAAAATTTTTATGAGAATACCTTTGTCAGGGTTGCCACAGCATCTGGAAAATCGGAAGAATACAGGGAATTAAAAATGTCTTAAAAAACTGGAAAATTGCAGAGAATTTCCAATTATCAACAGAAATAAAGTGTATAATCATAGCCTGCACTATAAAAGATAATTCAGCCATGTCAGCTGTCCAACTGCAGAAGCTCCTCAATCTATGTCTATTTTAATTCCTCAATTTATGTCCATTTTTCTCTTCTCAATCAAAAGTTATATTTAATTTTAACTTTTAAGTCGATTTTACTTTATCGCGCTTTAGTGCTAGTCCGATGGAAAACGTAAAATTACGGCTCCACTCTGTGTTTGTGTGTGTATATATATATATATAGATATAAACGTCATAATTCATCATATCTAACCTGTGCACATTTTTATTATGTATTGAATATATCAACCAAGATTTTAATTTACAGTCAGTAAAAGGTAAATATCTATATCTCTTTGTATTATGCTGTGTTTTTCAATCAAAACATTTTGGAATTTAGGGCACTAATCCATCAAGTTAAGTCCAAATTTTTCAAAGAAAATTGGATTTATTTTTGACTGTGAATATAGTTGATTAGGTTAGTTCTGGAACCGGGCACAAATGTTAAACTACCCCTATTCAGTGTATGATTAAAGAAACCTATTGTTTTATCTAGTTACTTAGTTTAGTTTAGTAAAAGTTTGTAAACCAGGTCTTACCTGGTTTTTGTACCTCAGTTGATCACATTGTTTTTTAGTCATTCAAGATTTATTAAGGATAATAAATTCCTGCCTAGACTATTTTAAATATTTAATAATTTTTTACAAATGACACTCTTTGGCATTTGTAAGAAGAATTTTTTTAACCAATTAAAGAATTTTATCCATTTTAGAAAGAGCATATTAAAAATTAAGAAATAAATTTGACCAAAACAGTGTATAAAAAATTTCTACAGACAATGAGGGAGAAGGTTTTAATTACCTAAAGTAATCTACTGAACCAATCTAAATAATTTTTTTTATTTGTATATTCTACAATAGATTTCTCTCATATAAACCTATTGTCCCATATTTACATAAGTTAAGCACAATTCTTAAATTATATATTGTGATGCACATTAACAAACTGTGAATCCGGAACTACTTTTTCAAAATTTAAATCAGTCCAAAAGAGAAAAGAAAATGAACAAATGTGTTAAAAGAAAGGCATAATATTTTGACATTTTTATTATAGAGTGACGAATAATAAAACATCTTTTTTAAGTTTTTTTTTTTTTAAGGATTCAAAAAATCTTTATTCAAGACTATGTAATACAATACAAAGAGGAAGAAGAAAAAACGGAAATAATTAATTGAACAAGTCATTTTCGAGTATCTAGATAAGTATAGAAATGAGACTGACAAATAAAAAAATGACACACTTTAAAAAAAAAAGAGATTTAAGAGATTTATTCACCAGCAGAGATTATTTTGATTCCTTTAAAAGATATGCCGGTTTCACACGATCCAGTGAAACTGTAGACGAGCGGTCTTTCAGTTGGATGGTTATTGCTTTTTGGGATCGTTGAAGTACTTTGTGAGGTCTGGTGTACGGTTGGCTTAAAGGAGGTTGTTGATAATCAGTGCGTAAGAAAGCATGAGTGCAGTGTTGTATATCAAAGTGCATAAAAATAGGGCTTTTCCCATGTCGGGAAACACTGACAGGGTTGAGCTTATTCATTTGAGATTTGTGTCTATGCACTGCTTGTTATCAAATTCGTTGAACATATCTGCTGGTAACACGAGAGATTTTCCTTACACAAGTTCAGCACTGGTGGCTTTCAAATCACTTTTGAAGGTGGTCCGAATTCCTAATAAAATGATAGGCAATGTGTCAGTCCATCTAGGATTTTCGTGGGCCTTTAATGAGCTTTTCATGTGGCGATGAAATCGTTCAATAATACCATTTGACATTGGATGATAGGCTGTTGTACGGATGCGGTTTGTACCATGAAAAAGAGAAGATTCTAGTTGTCTGCCTTGATCAGTTGTAATTGTAGAGGGACAACCGAAACGGGAAATACACACGTTGAAAAGGGCTTTACACACTGTGGAAGCTTCTGGAATTGGTATCACTTCAGGTCATCTAGTGAAGCGATCGATGGTTGTGAGTAGGACTGGGCTATAAATCGATATATCGCGACATATCGATTTAACGCCTGTATCGGCAGGCCGATACAGCGACTTTCGTTCCAGGCGCATCAGAAATCTGATTTAAGCCGTCTGATTTAAGCCAGATGCATCAGAAATCTGATTTAAGCCGTCGAGTAAAGAAGACGAACGATATACATACGATATAGCGATACAAGACACGCAAGGATCTCTTACGTTCCGATGCCAACTCTCGCTGGGGAAGACTATGTTCGTATCGTTATATTGAAACGGCCTTGATTGATGAGCGGTAGAATCAGAATCAGTTTTGAGAACATATATCGTGATCTCGCATGTTCGTTTCCGCACATCTTAGTTTTTTTTTCTCCTTTGTCGCTACTTGATATCGTTTCTTGTAGATTATTTTCAGTGGGACTGACTTTGTGATCATCGTTACCTTGTTCTGAACGTAACCTATTATTGAAAAGAATATATAAAGAAGTGTTTCTTAATTAATAAGGTTAATTTTTTTTTTGAAACAAAACTTTATTTTTTATTTTTAAATGTGAAAATTAATTTTGATATTATATGTTTAAGTATTATTTTACATTATTGAATTTATTACAAACGGAAATCTAATTTAAGGTGCCCATAAAGAATTAAATTAAAAAGGAATTAACTTTGTTAGGCTATTTTTTATGTTATTTTAATTTATTAAAAACTTTTTGGATAAAATAATAATTTAATGGGTTTTTATTACTGATTTTAAATTTATAAATCTTTCGTTGTTTTCATTTTTATAAATAAAATTATGACAAAACTTATTTTTCCTCTTTTGGATTTGGACAGAAGTCAATCCACTTTGTTCATTCAAAAAAATTAGTAATATTTGCGATTGCGACTTCTTTTTTTAAAATCATTTAGCACTTAGGTTTACTTATAAGTAATTACAGAGTACTCAGTCTTTTAAGAAATCAGCATACGTAACAATTTGACAGATACAAATAATTTATGTACAAAAAACTGATTTATAAATAAATAAATATCAAATAGAATGAACAATAAATCTAATTTAGCTTTTCGAATTGTTAACGGTTTCCATAGTTAGGATTGAATAAGTTTAAAAAAACTGATAAAAGTATTTATAAAATATTATTACCACAGTTGTAAGTATTTAAAGAAAAATCATTAATCGGATTCAGGATTTATTCCATATAGAATCCACAAAAATAATAACAAAAACTACTAAAATTTTATTAAATACCAGATTTTAAGAGCTTTTTTTACTTGGCTTTATAGTAGAAAATTTGCTTTTGTTTTTAGTGAATAAGGTATCGTCATACGCTGTATAAAATTGCTTTTTATATTTTAAATTACAATATTACTACCAGATGATTAGAAAATTGAAATCAACCCTGAATGGTGATTTAAGAAAGACATAATGAAAATGAATAACAATGAATGATTTCAAGGTTTAAAAAAAAAGAAATCTGTCAGTTAAATGAATGAAGATTATCACCTCAAATACTCAAATATAAATATCTATTAAAAGTAATATTTTTAATGAATGTAATCTTTTATGACATAAATACATATAAGCATGAACATTAAAATGTATTTTTTCGTACTTTAGCAGACGCAAATAGTTTTATAGACTCTTCAAAATCAATTGTTTTTCTGATAGAAATTATTACTTAAGAACTCTCTTGTGCCTTTGTAGATCTTAAATAGGTTTTCGTAGCTTTTACTTTGCTAAAAGAACTGTGCAAAACATGTAATGGGGTTGTTAACAAAATACTTAAATTATCCACAAGTTTGACAAAATATCTTTTAACTTGTTGCAATCGAGCACTCTACAGTAGAACAGTTCAACGAGGACCGGCACACCCTCGGTCCTTCCTGTTGTCACCTCCCCCTCTCACTAACCGCTGCCAGAAATGCAAGACTTCGGTGATCTACTGGATGCTGGATATTGGGGTTATCTCGGAGCCACTAACCGATTCATCGATTCTGCTTTGTCGTATTCTATGGAGATCCTAAATATCTCTGAAGTTGTATGTTGTAACGACAAATCAAGTCCTTAATGAAGTAAATCTTTAGTTTTGAAGTGAAAATCATCTTTGGAATGGGGGATCCCCTTGAGTAGAGTTGTATGATAAAGTGAATAGTATTTTGATAGTATGCAGTCTGAGCATAAAAAGGCGGTAATTGGGCTGAAAGTCGAATCATCACGGATTATATCAATATCGAACAACTTATTGAAATCTGATGTGGTGCATGTTTTTGCGTCGCTATAAAATTTTGTGGTCAATTTGGCTATAAAGCAATTGATATCATCAATGTTTAAGTCTTTTCTGAGTAATCTATTGCTAATCACCCTTGGGGCGCCAGTCATTGTGCGTAAAAATTTACCTTCAGTTGTAGATAGCTTCTTTCTTAGGTTGTTGCTTATAATAGTGAGGGTCGTAAAAATTGATCGAATCGCTTGTATATAGATAGTTCTTTTATTTGCTAGATCAAGCTTTGAATTCTTATGCAGGAGGACTTTTAGCGCAAAAAACGCTCCTCTGGCTCTTTTAATTATGTCGTTTAAGTGAGTACTCCAGCTCAAATTATATGAGATCGTGACGCCGAGGTATTTAACGTGTTTCACTGGTTTGATCTCAGTATTAAAGAGATGAATGTGGGGTGTATTGTGTTGTTTTTTCGTACTATTTATGATTAAGACTTCGGTAATCTACTGGGAACCGTGTCTTACAATCATTACCACTATAAGACAAATAAAACATACAGAGATAGACTCAGAACATATCCCGGTGTGTCCAGTTAACTTGCGACCTCATGTAACCTTACTTTCTTTTGAGGAAACAGTATATTAAATTTTTTTGTAATTCATTTACGTCGCACTGGAGCTGCACAATGGGCTATTGGCGACTGTCTGGAAAACCATTTTGATCATCTGCAGAGGGGATGGCACCCCCGCTTCGGTATCCCGACGACCTGCACGCGAAGTCGAGCACTTTACGATAGAACAGTTCAACGAGGACCCATACCGCACACCCTTTGTCCCAACGCAGACTGATCCATGTGGTCACCCACCCACAAACTGACTGCAGCCAGTGATGCTTGACTTCGGTGATCTACTGGGAGCCGTGTCTCAAAGATCAGTCCACTGCGGGGCAATTTTTTTTGTCTTCGTTTCTTAAAATATATATATATATATATAAATGAATAAATTGTAATAAGGCAATAAAAAAAATTAAATTTTAAGTATTTTAAATGCTTTGAAAAAAATTACAATCTAACATTTAAAAAATTTTAGTGTTTTAAAATTTCATTTTTCCAATTTTTTTTATTTCTATGTATTTTTATTTCTTTATATTCATCACACGGCACCCTGTTGCAGTTGTGTTCACCGACCTTCAGAGGGTGTGCCACTTCCTCCGTTGTACCGATAAAAGATAGTGGATACAAGTAATGATCAAATCATAGCAGAAACCAGTATTGAACCAATGATAGCGAGTTCGAGAACTGGTAAAAATCAGTGGATTCTTGTACCGATTGAAAAACATGAGTTCGAGTACTGATTAAATGATAGAGGGTTCAAGTACCGATAGAAAAGATTGCGGGTTGGAGATTTGTTCAAAAGAGAGTGGGCTTGAAAGCTCTTCAAATGATATCCGATTCGAGTACTGATAAAAAAGGGAGTGGGTTCGAATATTGAAAACAAAAGTAAGTTGGTTGGAAAAATATTCGATAGATCGATAGAAAATATTCGATAGATGGAATAATGTTCAAGCAGCCGAATTGTGGTAGAATATTTTAAGAAAACCTTAATTTTAAATTTTAATTTTTCAAAAAATATATTCGAATATTTAAATTTTAATTTGTCAAAAAATATTGTTTGAAATTTGACATCTAAAATTACTAAATTCAAAATTTTATAAAATTTTTTATATTATACAGTGATGTATCAATTTTGAACGGATCACTATATTAATACTGAGTGCAGGGTGTATTTAAATCCGACCCTATTTGTTTGGAATGTATTTTGAGTATTTGATGGGATCAAAAATATTGATCATGAGAGAGGTGGCTCATAAGTCATTTGTCAAAATTTAAGAATAAATAGTACAACAGAGACACCAGGTTTACGGTGAGACCCGCTATCTCTACGTAACAGATCCCCCTCTGTCACGGAGTTCAGTTGGATCTATCTGATTCTCAATTTTATCCTCTGAATCTTGAGATAGATGAGTTGAAATTATAGATACATAGCGAAGGTAGCAGAACAGAGAAAAATTCAGCTATTAATATTCAACTCCGTGGCCTTGTAATTTTGAACCGAAGCCAGAAGACAAGGGAACTGCTAGATTTGTATCCAGAGGTATTTATTTGTTATGAGAACTTTGAGGACTTTGTGACCCCGACAGTTTTAACATGCACCAGTCACCATTTTATACATGGGTATTCTTCTGCCGGCAGGATTCAAACTCCCACTCTCACCAACACGAGTTCAACGCCCTATTAACCAGGCCAAATTTATTAGTTTATTTTATAACAGTCACTGCACAACCGACCATATTGTGAGTTAACGACTACTAATATTCAACTCCGTAGCCTTGTAATTTTGAACCGAATCCAGAAGACAAGGGAACTGCTAGATTTGTACCCAGAGGTAATTTTTTTGCTATGAGAACTTGGAGGACTTTGTGACCCCGACAGATTTAACATGCACCAGTCACCATTTTATACATGGGTATTCTTCTGCCAGCGGGATTCAAACTCCCACTCTCACCAACACGAGTTCAACGCCCTATTAACCAGGCCAAATTTATTAGTTTATTTTATAACAGTCATTTCACAACCGACCCAATTGCGAGTTAACGACTACTAATATTCAACTTCGTAGCCTTGTAATTTTGAACCGAATCCAGAAGACAAGGGAACTGCTAGATTTGTACCCAGAGGTACTTATTTGTTATGAGAACTTGGAGGACTTTGTGACCCCACAGTTTTAACATGCACCAGTCACCATTTTATACATGGGTATTCTTCTGCCGGCGGGATTCAAACTCCCACTCTCACCAACACGAGTTTAACGCCTTATTAACCAGGCCAAATTTATTAGTTTATTTTATAACAGTCATTGCACAACCAACCCAATTGCGAGTTAACGACTACTAATATTCAACTCCGTGGCCTTGTAATTTTGAACCGAATCCAGAAGACAAGGGAACTGCTAGATTTGTACCCAGAGGTGTTTATTTGCTATGAGAACTTGGAGGACTTTGTGATCCCGACAGATTTAACATGCACCAGTCACCATTTTATACATGGGTATTCTTCTGCCGGCAGGATTCAAACTCCCACTCTCACTAACACGAGTTCAACGCCCTATTAACCAGGCCAAATTTATTAGTTTATTTTATAACAGTCATTGCACAACCGACCCAATTGCGAGTTAACGACTACTAATATTCAACTCCGTGGCCTTGTAATTTTGAACCGAATCCAGAAGACAAGGGAACTGCTAGATTTGTACCCAGAGGTATTTATTTGCTATGAGAACTTGGAGGACTTTGTGATCCCGACAGATTTAACATGCACCAGTCACCATTTTATACATGGGTATTCTTCTGCCGGCAGGATTCAAACTCCCACTCTCACCAACACGAGTTCAACGCCCTATTAACCAGGCCAAATTTATTAGTTTATTTTACAACAGTCATTGCACAACCGACCCAATTGCGAGTTAAGGACTACTAATATTCAACTTCGTAGCCTTGTAATTTTGAACCGAATCCAGAAGACAAGGGAACTGCTAGATTTGTACCCAGAGGTATTTATTTGTTATGAGAACTTGGAGGCCTTTGTGACCCCGACAGTTTTAACATGCACCAGTCACCATTTTATACATGGGTATTCTTCTGTCGGTTGGATTCAAACTCCAACTCTCACCAACACGAGTCCAACGCCCTATTAACCAGGCCAAATTTATTAGTTTATTTTATAACAGTCATTGCACAACCGACCCAATTGCGAGTTAACGACTACTAATATTCAACTCCGTGGCCTTGTAATTTTGAACCGAATCCAGAAGACAAGGGAACTGCTAGATTTGTACCCAGAGGTATTTATTTGCTATGAGAACTTGGAGGACTTTGTGATCCCGACAGATTTAACATGCACCAGTCACCATTTTATACATGGGTATTCTTCTGCCGGCAGGATTCAAACTCCCACTCTCACCAACACGAGTTCAACGCCCTATTAACCAGGCCAAATTTATTAGTTTATTTTACAACAGTCATTGCACAACCGACCCAATTGCGAGTTAAGGACTACTAATATTCAACTCCGTGGCCTTGTAATTTTGAACCGAATCCAGAAGACAAGGGAACTGCTAGATTTGTACCCAGAGGTATTTATTTGTTATGAGAACTTGGAGGACTTTGTGACCCCGACAGTTTTAACATGCACCAGTCACCATTTTATACATGGGTATTCTTCTGCCGGCGGGATTCAAACTCCCACTCTCACCAACACGAGGTCAACGCCCTATTAACCAGGCCAAATTTATTAGTTTATTTTACAACAGTCATTGCACAACCGACCCAATTGCGAGTTAAGGACTACTAATATTCAACTCCGTGGCCTTGTAATTTTGAACCGAATCCAGAAGACAAGGGAACTGCTAGATTTGTACCCAGAGGTATTTATTTGCTATGAGAACTTGGAGGACTTTGTGATCCCGACAGATTTAACATGCACCAGTCACCATTTTATACATGGGTATTCTTCTGCCGGCAGGATTCAAACTCCCACTCTCACCAACACGAGTTCAACGCCCTATTAACCAGGCCAAATTTATTAGTTTATTTTACAACAGTCATTGCACAACCGACCCAATTGCGAGTTAAGGACTACTAATATTCAACTCCGTGGCCTTGTAATTTTGAACCGAATCCAAAAGACAAGGGAACAGCTAGATTTGTACCCAGAGGTATTTATTTGTTATGAGAACTTGGAGGACTTTGTGACCCCGACAGTTTTAACATGCACCAGTCACCATTTTATACATGGGTATTCTTCTGCCGGCGGGATTCAAACTCCCACTCTCACCAACACGAGGTCAACGCCCTATTAACCAGGCCAAATTTATTAGTTTCTTTTATAACAGTCATTGCACAACCGAGCCAATTGCGAGTTAAGGACTACTAATATTCAACTCCGTGGCCTTGTAATTTTGAACCGAATCCAGAAGACAAGGGAACTGCTAGATTTGTACCCAGAGGTATTTATTTGTTATGAGAACTTGGAGGCCTTTGTGACCCCGACAGTTTTAACATGCACCAGTCACCATTTTATACATGGGTATTCTTCTGCCGGCGGGATTCAAACTCCCACTCTCACCAACACGAGTTCAACGCCCTATTAACCAGGCCAAATTTATTAGTTTATTTTATAACAGTCATTGCACAACCGAGCCAATTGCGAGTTTACGACTACTAATATTCAACTCCTTGGCCTTGTCATTTTGAACCCAATCCAGCAGTCCCTGGAGCAGGTAAGGGTCGTTATATTAATACTGTTTGTTAAAATAAAAAGAACATTTCGTAAGCTGATATTATTTAATTGATGTTTATATTGAAAATATTTCTTCATTATTTTTGCTTTCCTTTTAATTATCTTAAGTGCATTTGTTAAATTTTAGTGCAAGAATTTTTTTTAAAATTATTTATGTAAATTTTTGGCTTATAAGGGTTTATTAAAAGGTCTATCAAATATCAGAGAGAATAAATGTCATGCGTGTTTGAAGTATCAGCTCTGCTCTTGATGGTGTATAGTGGCTAGGATGTGAAAGAGCGACTGTCCCGGGCATCCAGCCAAAACGAGCATTCAACATATCAATGGAACACACTAAAGCTTTATATCAATTAGTTTTAGATAATTACAATTGTAGAATAATTATCTTATTATAGAATGAAATGTTTTAGAAGACAAATATCTGTTAATGTTTAACATTTAATAAAAGATAAAACAGAACCAATATTGAAATCTAAAGAGTTTATTATTTTTAATTACTGATAAAGTTTGTGACAGAAAAAAAAATTAAAGCCTGATAGATTTCAGAATTTTAGAAACACCTTCTAGTTATACTATTACAATCAAATAGGTTTCGATGTCTTTTATTCCGGTCTCATCAGTGATTCAGCATATTTCGATATCATTTTTGTTTCGTTCTTACTTAATATTAATTTGTTTGCGACAGTTAATTTGTATACCTCTTTTACTACATTTTCGAGGAATTTAAAAATATGATATTGAGGATTTTAACTGAAATGAAATTTGCTTTTTTGTATGCCTCTTTTATTACGTCATCATCACACCCACACGCAACTGTCTACTCTAAATAATGCTATATAGAATGAGCTTGGCGAAGAGAATGAGATAGCAAAACAAACGTGTGTAGTTATTTAAATTCTTATTCAAAAGTATTAGTTAAATTTTCTTTTTTGAACTGACAATTTCTGTACTTTTTTAGATATTTTAAAGTGCTATTTGAAACTGCTGCATATCACATGAAAGCATTAACACTAGAAAGACGGAAAATAAGTATATACCTATATTGCCTAAAAGCAGTCAAAGTGACAGGATTGTGAATGCGTAAATAAATTTGTTTAAAATTAATTTTTAACTTTTTTTATATTATTTACAGTTATTTAACAAGTTATTAGTAAATATTTAACAATAAAAAAATTATATGTTGCACAAAAAGTCACAAAATTCAAAGAAATTGTGTCATTATAGACATCATTGTTTTTCTAATTGAAATTAAAAGCAGTCAAAATGACTTCCTTAGGCAATCTAGTGTTAAATACATCATTTGTACAATTTTAAAGTAAAATAAAAGGGAATTCTGATCCTTAAAATCAGATATTAAATAGTCTGATGATCGAATGATGGGGCAAAAAAAAAAAAACTTTTTTACCTTTTAAACTAAAAAATTGTTTATTTATAAATAATTTGTTTATACTCAAATTGCTTGAAAGATGATATGTTCCCTACTAATGACAACGAAGTTTTTTGTTTTATTCAGTCATTTATTTATATTTATTATGTCCGACAATGTATAAAAGAAAAAAAGTGCATTTTGGGCTTCTGAGGGCCCCAGCTCCGAATAAAACTTCAAAAAAAAGGGGGGGAAAGTAGGATCTGGGGGCCCTTGTCATCTCGGGGCCCCAAGCTACAGCTTGTTTAGCTTATACGTAAATCCGACCTTGGATACAGTGAAGAGTAATCACATCTAAGAGTTGAAGACTCTGCTCCTCTTTTTTAGAAGCAAGATACTGCTCAGAATACTTAAGCATAAACCTTCTTCTTCTCCCAGATTGTCACAGTGACGTCACAAAGAGTAAATTGACTGATGATACTCTGTCTCGTGAAATCGCATAAAAATCTCCATGATTGTGACTTTTGTTACTTCCCAGTTACCAAAATAAGGTTCCTTTTAACTCAGCAAAAACCTTTTAATATAAACCTCAAAAGGTTTGTTATGCGGTTTAGATGTAAACTTTCTAACCTTAAAACGAGATCTATTCTACGCACATTACCCTAACCCAAAACCTTGGAAAACATCCTTCGATATAAAAACCTCTAATCGAGGTTTTAGGATGAAATTAACCTTAAATCAATGTGTGTACTTAGGGTTTTCAAGCGTAAAAACATCCTTTATCAAAGCTAGTCTCAAGGTAAAAATAATCTTAAATCTAGGTAGGGTAAACTAACCAGTGAAGGAACACTTAAGCTTCGCTTGCCTTTTAAAAAATCATATTAATTTCAAAACTCGTAATTTTAGTTAAATGACAGTGTCAACATATTTGTTACTGATTGCAAATTATGTAAAAAAATTGTAGAGAACTTACATAATATTGTTTTAAAGTTTTGGAGGTTCAAATAACAAGTAGTAAGAAGACCCAGTGAAGGAACAGCTCTTACCAGTGAATGAACACCCAGTAAAGGAACACTTAATTTTGGTTATTTTTTAATGCTCCTTATGAATTTATAAGCCATACAAATATTTAAAAACAAGCCTATTCTTGAAATTATAACATATAAATACTTGGAAAATGTTAACTTTTTTTTTGTAATCATGAATTGAAAGTTAAAGTGTCAACATATTAACACATACTGTTCATTCACTGGGAAATCTATGCCCAGTAAAGGAACATGCCTGTTCGCTCACTGGTTAGAAGTTATTTTTCGTATTTTTAACATACTTTTGATACGGAACATCACTAAAGGTACAAGAAAATTAAGGTTTATCTTTTATTTTCATAAACTTAGAAAAAGAAACCCAGTAAAGGAACACCTGTTCCCTCACTGGTGTTTCATCCGTTTGGTGATCCAGTGAATAAGCACTCCCTTATCTCAGTACTTTATCATGCTATGATGCTTTAAAAAAATAAAATGCAGCTTCAATAATTATATTTTGAATTCTCTTTTTCACAGTGAGAAAAATAAGACTATTACATGCAAGTAATAATATAAATTTACTCAAAAAAATATATAAATATAATTAAAAGAAAATTAAATAAAGTTGTGTGTTTACAGAGCAGCACTTCATCAGGGGACACACTGTCTGTAAACACACAGGAGCCTTTCTGTTGTTAGTGGCAAAGCCAAAACTAACAGTGCCCCGAGGCCCCTAATGAAAATTCAAGCATAAAGAATAATAATAATAATAATTACCACATTAAATAAATATCTACCATAATAACATTCATGAAAAACTTTGTAATAAAATCACTTTTACTGAAACAAATATACAAAATATTTAAAAGACATCAAAAAAACCGCCCCCAAAGCACATAAAAACAGTTACAGTTAGTAAAAGTGAAGAAGAATTTCCTTATAAATTCCAAATCAGCTCAAAATTTATATTGTGCTGACACCTATATATAAAAAAAAAAAAAAAAAAAAAAAAAAAAAATTTTTTACAACGAAACAAGGTGTTACAGAGATAATAACAAATTCAAAATTTTTTCCAGAGAAGTCTATTTGACCAGGTAATCCAAAACATTGCTAGATGACTTCCTATTGTTTGGCAGTAAGCTATTGTTACCAACCAATCTAAAGAAAAACTTTCAAATTCTTATTTTTAATCAATATATATGAAATGTTCCTTCACTGGTTGGTTTACCCTATAGTCTTTTTGAACTTATTTGTCGAGAGGTTTTGCATAGAGTATTTTTTTAATGTTAACTGTAACGCTAATTTCAGATACACTAATCTGTAGAGAATTTTTTAACATGCTCTGTGTTGCGTCAATGATTTGTAAACTCTCTAGATCAGCTAGCACTACTGTCGTTTGCGCTACATCGTAGCGAACAAGTCATAAACTAATTCTGTATGCTTGTAGTTACTTTTAAAATTTGCATTAAATTTTTAAACTTAATTGTTTTGAACAATTTTTTTTTAAAATTTCATGTAGCTAAATAATTGTCTTCCAGTTTTTTACACATAATTTTCGTACGAGAAATGTAGAAAAAAATTTAAGCATTTTTTAAACATTATTAATTATGAGTAAAATATAACAATAGATTTGCCAAGTGAATTACACTCAGCATCAACTACAGTATCGTTGCCAGTTATTATCCCGGTATTTTATAATCGTCGTTGAACAGCCGTTTATGGGTTTAAGACTACCAATGTTTAACTCCGTAGCCTTATAATTTTGAACCCAATCCAGAAAACGAGGGAACTCCTGGATCAAGTATTGGGATAAATTTTGCCTTCGTGGAGGACTTTTTGTTGGAACTAACCCACCTTTGCATTACATGGAGAGGAAAATCACAAAAACCTTCCACAGTTAGACTGACGGCAAGGGGACTCTCACCCGTGATCTGTCTACCACTGAGGATATTTCACGTCTGCACTGTGGTTGGTGTGAGCAGAATGTGGATTCGTATCAACAAGTAATTGCTGAGATTCGAACGCGGTTCAGCTCATTGGAAGGCGAATGCTCTATCCCCTGAGCCATCGCGGCTTATTAATTCAAGAGTTATCGTTGCAAGATGAATATCTTTGACAATAATCCACATGATATTACCGTATTCGATCATTATTGTTGCCGATCAATTCGTAATATTGTCGTTGTTCTTAGCTATTTAATTATTTAAACATTCTATATCTGTTAGTATGCAAAATTCATCTTTGCTCCACCTAGCTCAAATAATTTCTCATTCTATGGCATAAGATTTGAATAATGTTTTATGTTTTTTCTTTTTAATTTCTGTAGTTATTTAGTTTGGGGTATGCATTTTGAGATTAGATTAATATAGACAATTAGGTATAAATAAGAGGAGCATCCCCACCTTGTATCTGAATAGTCTATTCCCTCGCAAGGCAATCTTTGTAACCAATTATCAAACTTGTTTTTCCAAAACCTTAATTATTTATTTACTTTATAAGTATTTATTATTTTTTGCAATTTCATTTAAAAATGTTTTGAATTGATTTAAAATGCAAAGTAAAGAAATTGTTACATTTTGACATTAAATCAGAGATTTGAGAAGCATTTCTGAGGAATAAAAATTCAAAATATTCATATTACTGAATGTTTCTTGTTCAGAAACTAACAAAATGATTTTGAGCAAATTAAAGATTTTGATTGCTGAAATTATTTTAAAAAGTTTTTTTGCTTGCCTTACAACAATTGAATAAATTAGTTTTACGTGCAAGTGCAACATATTTTTCATAGTTAAATTAGTTATACCATAGCCTACATCACAAGTCGTATTATTCCTACTGAATTCAACCAGCAAACGGCGTTTTCTGCGAGCCTGGATTCTATCAACAAACTAACATTTTCGGCGAGCCTGACTACTAGCTACAAATAAACATTAAACGAAGTTTGTTGTTTTAAGTCGCTGCTAGCCAGGTTGGAATTGTATTAGTCTAGTTCATTTTGAAATAATTGATTTTATTGCTTTATCTAAGTTTATGTCCTTAATAAACATATTTAAAATTCAGTTTATTAATTAAATTAAAAAGTAAATGTTATTACTAGTAAAATTTTCGAAGTGGAAGTAGTTGTGTTTTTGTTTTCATATTATACCCAATTAAGTACATTTAGGGTCAGAGAAATACACAGAGTTAAAGTTGCATTAAAAAGACGCTTTACTGCGAAATAAATACTTTGTGGCAAATTCTGTTTCAGCTGATAGTTGAAATTCTGCTAGTT